>NC_088386.1:49055000-49337500 GCF_037993035.2 Macaca fascicularis | reverse complement strand
CCTCTCTCTTCACACTTCCCCGTGAGCAGAGGGAGCCGGCTCCGGCCTCGGCCAGCCCCAGAGAGGGGCCCTCATAGCGCAGCGGCGGGCTGAAAGGCTCCTCGAGCGCGGCCAGAGCGGACGCCGAGGCCGAGGAGGCGCCGAGAGCGAGCGAGGGCTTCTAGCACGTTGTCACCTCAGCAGAGCCGCCGCCGCCTCCGCCTGGTCACTTCGCCCCGGCCCCCGCCCCCCTCCCACCCCAGCCCGCCGCCTCCCGGTCCCTCCTCCTCGCGTGGTCCCTCCCCCTCTCGTAGCCCCAGCCTGGAGGCCTCTCACTGGGCTAGTATCATTTACGTAACCAGCACCCCCAGCCTCCTCCCTCCCTGCTCCCGCTCCTCCCCGGGCTGGGGCGGTGCGCACCGAGCGCGCTCCAGCTGCTCCTGGAGCTGGCGCTTCTGCGGTGCACAAGTCCCGCGATACTTGGCAGGCACTGCCCCCAAGAGCAACCGTGGGGTCAACTCCTCTCTCCGGAGGGCGCTTGGCGACCCCTGGCCGCCTTGGGGCCCCACAACGTCTAAGCCGGCCTGCGTGCACTGCGTTCGCCCAAAGCATCAGGAAGCCTCTTAGAGGGGAGCTGGAGGATCAGAGATTGCCCTCGGGGAAAGCGCCGGCAACCCCACCCTTGCCGTCGGCTCTCCAGCGGAGAGATGCTGCGGGGTACTTGAGGCTTCGGCGCCCTCCGCAGAAAGGACGGAGGTTGGCCCCTTGTTGGTTACAGTATCTACACCCTGGCAGGATCCTAGTGTTCTGGTTGGCGGTGGCTACTGCCACCGAACGCACTGTAAGAGTACTGGGAACACAGCGCTTCCTTGTAGCTCTCAAATTTTTATGAAGCGGTAAAGAAAAAAGTGGGGCTTTGAATTCCTTTCTCAGGCAGTTAGGTATGGTATTAAACACACACCCACTCCGAGGTACCTGGACGTTTGCATGTCTAAGTTAATGTGTAGTACCAGTACCCCCATGGTACTGAGTTTAAATACATGTGAAGATTTTGGAACAGTGCCTGGCAGAAGGCAGAGACCTAAGACACAGGCATTATCAGCATCTGAAAGACTTGGGACCTGTCCCCCACTGCCATGGGAGAGGAGCTTTTCTAGGAAATTGGGATTGCCGAGTTCAAGTGCCTGCTTGGCATTTTATTCGCTGTGGCTCTTGGCTAGTTTTGGCCCTTCGGGTGTCAGTTTTCTTGTTTGTAAGAACGGCTGACAGGGGTCCTTTCTTCTCACAGTGTCACTTCACATGTCTTATAGGATGTTTTTGGCAGAATTGGGGGAGGATATAACGGCTACATAAAAATATTAAGAGCCACGTTTGACAAACATATGATACTATTAATCATAATCTAGTATCACTGACATACTTGATGATACTCATGAAAGGCAATTTCCAGAGATATTACCTTTATATCTTTTCATGAGTCAATTATCATTTAAATTTCTATGTTAATAACTGTATTAATGTCTCCTCCTACATTGTCCATCCTGCCCTACTGTCAATTATGGAGCATTTACCAGAGATGCTTCTGTGCATGTGTGAGTACACAGGGTCCCACTCATAACACTCTGGAATTTCTCTCTACTGCTCCCTCTAGTGAATTACAGTCCTAACATCAGGTCACTTACCTCTACATGGTATACTGAGAAAAACTGTGGAGCAGGTAAAAGATTGAGGTTCTAATGCTGATACAGCTACTTACTAGTCATATGTTTTTTGAAGACAAATAAGCCCCCATTCTTACGTTTTTCATCTCTTAAAAAAAGGCGGCCGGGCACGGTGGCTCATGCCTGTAATCCCAGCACTTTGGGAGGCCAAGGCGGGTGAATCACGAGGTCAGGAGATCGAGACCATCCTCGATGGTGTCAGGCTAACATGGTGAAACCCGTCTCTACTAAAAATACAAAAAAATTAGCCGGGCGTGGTGGCGGGCGCCTGTAGTCCCAGCTACTCAGGAGGCTGAGGCAGGAGAATGGCGTGAACCCGGGAGGCGGAGCTTGCAGTGAGCCAAGATCGCGCCACTGCACTCCAGCCTGGGCGACAGAGCGAGGCTCCGCCAAAAAAAAAAAAAAAAAAAAAAAAAAGCCCAATTCCATCTTGCAATCTTTGTGATAATATTTAACTTAGGCAAAAATCATAAACTTGGTAGAAGTTATTTGGGTAATTGGATATTTACATAGTCCCAAAGTATCACCCTAGAAAGTATTGGCTTTTGGTGCATAACACACCATTCCAAAACTTATTAGCCCCAACCAATAAACATCTATAATTTCTCAAAGCTCTGTGGGTTGTCAGGTTGGTGTCTTCCCTGGCTAGCTCAGTTTGGTTTAGAGACCTAGGATGGCCTCACTCATTGTCTGATGTGACATACTTATTAGTCTTGAGAGTGTGGGACTCAGCTGCAATGTTTTGTCTTTGTTTCATCTAGGCCATCATCCTTCAATAGGCTAGCAGTAGTCGCAGTTGCAGGGCTCCAAAAAGCAACAAGGAAGTGCAAGCTCCAATGTGGAGCACTCTGAGAATCTGTGAACGTACATTTGCTAGTGTCTCATTAGCCATGGAAGTTACATGACCCAAACATAGATAATATAGTCCATGTCTTAATGGGAGAAACTATAATGCCATATTTCAAGGAGAATGCATACACAAATAAAAATAACTTGAGGCCATTTTTATAATATACTATAGATCCTTAATTACAAGGGAATAATAAATTGCATGTAGTGAATAAATCTGGTAAACATCACCTTAACCAACTGACCAAGGTTAAAGTCACCAATAATGGGCCAAGTGATATCATGAGCCTCATGATATGATGTACTGAGAAGTACATAACATTATCTATTTAGGATTCCAGACAAAAAAAATGCATACTTGAATGTAATCATGAGAAAGCAAAGACAGGCTCAAATTAAAGAAAATTCTACAAAATATCTTGCCTATACTTTTCAAAAATGTCACTGTGATGAAAGTCAAAGAAAAGCTGAGGAAGTATTCCAGACTAATGGAGATTTAAAAACCATGACTACTAAATGCAATGTGTAATCCAGAATTGGATAGCAAACTGAGAATAATATCTATTAATATAAAGAACATTATTGAGATAATCTAATTCAAAATATTAATAAAAACTATAACATCTGAACTGTAGGACTTTTATTTATAATAAAATTAGTTTTATATCAATATAAAATGTCCTAATTTAATTGTACTGCGATCATACATAAGAAAGCCCTTGATCTTTAAAAAGAATAATAAAATATTTTGAAATAAAAAGAACATAGAGGTTGTAAGGTCAAGAAATACCTATAGAGAGAATGATGAAGCAAATGTGGCAACCTTTTATAACACTATTGGTAAATTTTGGTGAAGGGTGTATGTTAATTCTTCGTAGTATTTTTGCAATATTTCTTGAAGTTTCAATACTTTTCCAAAAATCAAGCAGTTATAATTACTTACCTCGCAAGAATAATAACCATAACAATTTATCTGAATGAGTGTTGAAAGTTATTAAAAAGTCATATTTTTTCAAATAGAAAGTTAGAAATTTCTCTTTAATCAAAGTGGAGCTATTGCAAGTATTTGCTTAGATAAATGGAAGACCAATACTGTACAATTCTTGGCTATAAGGTCAATATAATGGCTACCAGGCCAATAATGTCTATTGGCCAATTTAAGGCCAAAGGGACTTAGCTACAGAGTATACTAAAGACAGGGATATGAGTTTAGCAGCTACAATTGTCTATTATGTGATTAACCAAGGCCCTCATTCTAAAGGAAAATAAAGGGTGAGATAGTTTTATCTTGCTGAAATTAAATTACCAGGTTTTGGCAAATTATTAGGAATGATGGATAAAGGAAAATGTATTATATAACTTGAAGAGATTGAGATTGGATGAGTAGGATGATGAAGATGTCATTATTAAGGGAAACTGAAAGCAATATCTTTAATTTCTAAAATGAAATCTAGTAATATTTTCTTCTAATTATTTCTTCTAATTATAACATTTCATTGATTTTAAGAAATTGTCTAAAATCTGTAACATGCCCTATAAGAACCTTTATACTCTGGGGCTCTGCTTACCTCCTTTGTACTTACAGTGAGCTAAGCACTGCAGTAGGTATTGAAGACAAAGAGAAAAGTAAAGACAGCCTGCACAAAACTTAGGGTTCAGTCATTCATCCCGTGAATATACATTGAGCGCTTACAGAATGACAGTTATTTACTAGGCAGTGGGAATACAGCAGTGAGCTAAGGCTAAGGTTCACTGCTGTATTCCCAGTGCCTACCAGAGAGTAGAAGAAAATGCCTAGCACTGTCTAGCAGTGAGAAAAAAGATATAGATCCTGCCTTCATGAATATTACATTTTGCTGAGGTATGTCCTAACCTAAAGGTCTGCAGACCCTGGACCACAGACCTATACTGGTCCATGGCCTGTTAGGAACTGGGCCTCACAGCAGGAGGTGAGGGGTGGGTAAGCCAGTGAAGCTTCATCTGTATTTATAGCCACTCCTCATTACTCCTCACATTACTGCCTGAGCTCCATCTCCTGTAAGATCAGCAGCAGCATTAGATTCTCTTAGGAGTGTGAACCCTGTTGTGAACTGCGCATGTGAGGGACCTAGGTTGTGCTCCTTATAAGAATCCAATGCCTGATGATCTGTCACTATCTCCCATCACCCACAGATGGGACCATCTAGTTGCAGGAAAACAAGCTGAGGGCGAGGACTCCCACTGATTCTACATTATGGTGAGTTAGATAATTATTTCATAATATATTTCAATGTAATAATAATAGAAATAAAGTACCCAATAAATGTAATGTGCTTAAATCATCCTGAAACCATCCCCTCTCCCAGTCTGTGGAAAATGTCTTCCACAAAACTGGTCCCTGGGGCCAAAAAGGTTGGGGAGTGCTGTCCTAACCAAATAAACAGGTAGGTGTGTATTTATGTCAGGTGCTAATAAATTCTAGATGAAAATTGAAACAGGCTAAGAGTTGAGCTTTTCAACTCATGTGCCACAAATAGTTTATAGATATGCCATAATATATTGATCACTACACCCATCAGCAGTAGCCAACTAGTGTAGCTTCAAGTTGCTAGGGCCCATAATTAGATAGCCTTGGTCATAAGAAATTTGATAAGGGCTTCTTAGAGAATGGCCTGCATGTTCAGTTCAAAGTATAGCCCATTGTGGGTGGGAAAGCAAGGAGGTTGGGCAGGAACTGCTAGTGGGTATAGCTCCAGCTAATAACCCAAAGATTTAGCAACATAAAGATTAAGTAATTCTATTTCATATATAGTTGATTTGTTATTTTAGTGGTAGCCATGTCAGCTGCAGATTGACTGTTCTTATAACGCATGATGGCATTCTTCATATTCAAGCTTTATCATTATGTTGAATAGATATTATAAAATCCATGTATAGCCACAAAAAATGTGAATCAATTAATGAAAGAAAAGTAGAGATGATATATTTTAAATAAGATTTTAACTGATGTAAATATTTGGTCATAGACGCAAATGTTTACAATCTTTCTCACCTATACTTGTGCAAACAAATTTTCTCATCATTTATGATGATAAACTATTATGCAATCATTTAAAATGTCACAATCAGTAAATAATATAGCTACTTCAAGCATAAAATCTTTTGTTAAACTGTTTAGTTTATGAAAGCAAGATCTCATTAAAAGTTTTAAAGTTTTATTTGGAAGTCTTAGGATTCAATATATCTTCTTATTACTATAGATTTGTAATAATTTCATAATGTGAAGAAAGTATAGTTTTAAGCTAGACCTTATACTAATACACTCAGATTTGCTCTAGTTTATCTTATGATCCATAAAGCCTTATATCATTTGTCATTTGCACCAAACACAGTGGCAAATTTGCATTTTTCCATAACGGTGATTTGTATATATTTTCTCCACTATACAGTAGGATATATGAGAGCAAAAAAAAAATAGGCTTATTTGTTTATATGGGGAGGTGGTTGTTGTAACTTTATTCAAAGCACAGTGCCTTTCGTACAGTAAACTCTTGTTGAATAGATAAATGAATCCAACCATTTATTCATGAACAGTTAAATCTTTCCTTTAAGACTTTCTGTTTTTGATCTTTCCTTTCCCCCAACAGACCTTTTCTCTCCATATTTTGAATTCTTGATTGGGCAGTAATCACTCCTGTCAAAGAATTAGTAAAAAACAACTAGTTTTCAGCCCACAATGATATTTCAGTACTGCGGAGAGCAACAAATCACTGCCAACAAAAGTTGTGGTAATGCCACCCTGACTATGTATGCTATTTAGCATTTTTGACAGAGAAAAGTAACTACATAGAAAGTAGGACAACATGGAAAATACTTATGTATAATAAGTCCAGAATTCATAAACAGAGATAAGTAAGTAGGCAGAAATCGGGACAATGTGGAAAAGTATTGGCATTCAGTTATGGCAATGTGGATTTGCTGCTTTGTAACTTCCATGTAGTTCTGCAAATCAGAAGGCAAATATGAAGTAAAATGTTAAGTGCCATCAGCAATCAATGTAAGAAGCAATTACACATACACAATCTCTCAAGATTTTTTCACTTACATATACCATATGGTCATACCTCTTTTTGAATGTGAATCCTTGGAAGGCAGAGACTGTATCATTGCTTCACAGGACCGAGTACAATAACTGGCACATAGTACATGGTTATTATTTCATTAAATATATATATTAAATTGCATAATTATGTCAAGCACATTTCGATTGCTTATTAAAGCTTACGAATAATTCATTAGAATGACAAAACTGTTTTCATGTTTAAGAATCTAATACTTCTCTATTTAAATTTTAAACATGAATGTTTATAAACAATAGCTCAATAGATAATACATTTTATTGGTTTTCATTTGGACTTTATTTTAAAGCTATACTTAAAATATCTCCCTATTATATGAAGGACTTTCTGGTGTGTTTTAATTAGTTGTTTGAGGCTTTACTCATAATTCCAGCATACTAACTGTAACAACCACATCTTTTATCCAACAGATAGCTTATATCTGACTCATTCTAACTTCCTAAGACAATAATTTTACATTTGTGCATTGATGACTTATAGAGTTAGAGTGAGTCAGATATGGGGAACAAAGAAAAGTATGAAAGCCTCTTTTTAAATTTAAATATTTAAAAGGATTCCAAGAATCATATTGGATTTTCATCATAAACCTCATTTTGCTTCACCTATCTCATTCAAAGTAATTATTTATACGTAACATAATGTACTAAACAAAACTTATGTGTACCAGACAAGAACATTTTAAGTAGACAAACTAATACATTATTCAATTTTAACAGAGAAGAGGAAGTAGAAGGTATTAAGTGGAGTGTCACAAATTTTGGTCCTGCATCCCATCTAAATATCTGGTTAGGATATGGATAAAAAGGAGAACATATGTTTCACTTTAAATTCACCTATGTGGCCAAATTGATGTGAAGAGGCAATTTTCTCAATATTAAATGAAAAAGGAATGACTCATCCAGCAGGAAAAGTTGACTACCATTAACTATGAAGAATTTTGTGAAACTTAGCTAAATAAATAAAGGGATATTCTTTATTTTAAAATATTAGAAGTTCATATTATAGTACAGATTAAATATAAGAATATAACATATTAGAATTTTTCATTAGCCTAGAATGCATGAGTTCATTAATTCAGATGTATGTAGTAATTATCTGATGATATGTATATGAAAAGGAACCATACAAATATATGTATGCTATAAAATACATCATATGTATAATTCTTTGGAAAATATAAAGCATTTTACAAATGTAAGGTGTAGTAAAATAAGAACAGTATTAAAATTTAACGTAAAAAAGGAAAAATTATAAAATATTTAAATGCTATGCCTCATTTATTAGTGTTAGGAAAGAAATATTAGGGTGGAATATGTAGCACTGTTTTGAAGTACTATTGCCTTGAAATAGTCATCAGTATAATCCAAAAGCAATGAAATCTATTAGCCATAAAGAACATAGTAGTATTCTCTCCATGAAGAATTCTATAAACATGGGAATTCACCCTTCACAATTTATAGTATAGGATATTAAGAGTTACTCAAATTTATAAAGAAATAGAACTGAAAACATTTAAGTGTATTTTTGCTCCAGGATATATGAAACAGTTCTGCAAGATTTTTTTCCAGGCCTTTAGTTATATCAACTTGAATGACACCTTTGTGCTGCTTCTCTGAACAAAAGGTTATTATATAAGCATGTGTGTAAGTGTGTGTGAATCTTTAAATTGTAGTACAATTTATTTTTAAGAAGCAAATATCCAGAGCTATCTTTTTAAGTGTGTAATTGCTATAAGATTATTGAATTTGAAAAGTTCGCTTTTATAACCACCTCTCATAAAACATACAATAGGACTAAATACGTCATGTGACACATATGTTATTATATTATCTTTTGGGGTTAGAGTGGTTAAAAGTAAAATTTGAAAATAGTACTTCCTCCCCACCAATCTGCAAACCATGTGAGCCACCATTTGCTAAATTTTAAAAATTGATATAAGATCTAGTGTCATGGTCTCTAGGCATCCATTAAAGAAAGGAGGCTGGGTACAGTGGCTCACACCTGTAATCCTAGTGCTTTGGGATGTTGAGGTGGGCAGATCACCTGAGGTCTGGAGTTCGTGACCAGCCTGGCCAACATGGCGAAACCCCATCTCTACTAAAATCACAAAAATTAGCCGGGCCTGGTGGCAGGCACCTGTAATCCCAGCAACTCAGGAAGCTGAGGCAGGAGAATCACTTGAACCTGGAAGGCAGAGATTGCAGTGAGCCAAGATCGTATGATTGCACTCCAGCCGGGGCAACAAGAGCGAAACTCCATATCAAAAAAAAAAAAAAAGGAAAGCATGGAAAAAGGTAAACTGTATTAGAATCAGCTTTAAAAAAGTGGATCTTCTACTTTTATTTTCATCACAAAGCATAGAAAATAGTAAATGAACAATTATTCTAATTTTCATTCACCAGTCTACACAAAGTTGTCATTTTATTGTCTAAATACCACATTCCTTCTCAGGTCAAGGGTCCACAAACTAACTGTAGACTTTAAAACAGATGTGGAGTAAATATCCAGTTCTGCCATTTCACAGCTATTCGACATTGGGTATGTACCCCTCTGAGAAGTAGTTACTTTGTTGGTAAAATAAGTATACACTGCATATAATAATAGATGTTTTGAGAATTAAATGATGCAGTATATGGAGGTTCCCTAGTATATTACCTTGCTTAGACTAGGTACTCAGTAAATGGTAGCTATTTCTAAGTCCTTGCATTTTTAAAAGGCACTGCTGTCATTTCTAAAATATAAAAGAGGCTTAAGTTGGATCCAGGAAGGTTTCATGCTCCTTGCTGTGGGGAAAATTTAGGAATAGCAGTCCAGGTGATCAAAACTCTTTGGATACATATCACTGCTCTCACTGCTTTATGCCTCCTCAAATCCTTAAACTCAGTAATGATCCTAACTTAAAATCAGAATAAACATTGGTACTATTAGAGCTCCTTCTCCTGCTCCTAGACCTAATTACTACTCCTATCATTCGCATTTGTCCTCTGTGTGAGTATCATACACACGATCATGCATCAGCACACATATGCACACAGATTCTCACTTAAAAATGTAAGCCCCAGAGATTTTTGTCACATTGGTCATGGAAATATCCCTAATAGAATGGAGTACCTACCACATAATGGAGTCCAATAAATAGCATGGATCATCAAATAGTTCTATATTTTTGTCTCCTAAATAACCACTTCAATATCAGAAGAAACTGACTTTTTTCAAGCAGTATCTTCATTATCAAGATTTTTAATGATTTTATAGTTAGGAAGTGAATGCTCCTCTCTGTGGAGAAGACCGTCTTCCCAACAACTACCTGCTGAATCCTCCATAAGTTTTGCATATAGTAAAAGAGGATAGAAGTCAACTGATTTGGTCCTAAATAGTAAAAGAGGATAGAAGTCAACTAATTTGGTCCTAAATAGTCAAGCAACTATATCCCCTATCCCTCGATTGTTCTGAACTTTGCTTAGCTCACTAGGGCAAGTACAAAGATGTCCTAAAGTGCCTAATATATGAAAAAGAAGGAAAAGAAGGAACAGGAATAGAACCATGATCTCTCCGTCAGGACTCAAAGCACTTTGATAATAACTTCAACAGTTTGAAAATTCAGAATTCTTCTTTACAAAGCATTATTTTATCATAATATTTTGCCTTTTGGCAACCCAATTTCCAGAGTTTCAAAACAAAGTACAAAACGTCTGAATAAATTCATGTGTTTGAAAGTAACTCACTTTCAAACACATGAATACATGAAAGTAATTTACTTTCAAATTATCTTACTTTATTGAGAAGTGGATTATATAGGACTTCTTTATTCAATTTTAAACAAATCTACCTTTTAATGATTGACATTTTTGTTATTAGTACCAGTGAAAAGAGGAACCAATTTTATACATGTAAATTATGAATCTCGCTTGTGATATACCTTCCTATAAAGTTATTTGGGTAGGATTCTCAGCCAATTATTGTGACTATTAATGCTGAATGTATGATAGTATTTACTACAAGTCTTTGTAAAGTCTTCCATTAAAAAGTATAGAAGTGATGACTTCTAGATTTTTAAGTAAATATATACTCTTTACATCAAAATTTAGGTGGATATTTCAATTACATCTAGAAAGTTGTCTCCAATTTGTATTTCATAGCCACCATCTGTGGTTCAGGGTGAATACATGTTTTTGCTTTTTTCCTCCTAATGTTAAAGAAAAGTTGGACAATATAATACTTCTCTATTTATTTTTCTTATTTTTCTTATTTGTTTCCTATTTGTCTTTTCTACTAAGGGATATATTTATCAAACAATTTGTTATATTTTAAGACTCAGGGCAGAAAAATGAAAGCCAGCACCAAAAGGTATGAAGTAAGTAAGGAGAGAAATCAAGCCAGACCCTGGTCTGAGACTCATTTGTTTATGAAGAAAAGGCTTAGCACAAAGACCAGTCAAAAGGCTTAGGAACAGAATTCTAGTAACATAATTGATTCCAGTTAAAAATCTGTAGATACAGATTGTGTATATGAGTATCTTCACGTGTTAGAAAACAAAATTAATCCAACATCAGAAAATTAGGATATTTATTTTTAAAATAAACTACATATTTGGTTTCTCTTAAAATTAGATCTAGAAAAATTGAACCTACTTTGCCAAATGCAAAAGAAGCTAACCGGACCCAGGGGCTGTCATTTCTCACATGGATTATTCTATAGTAGTACACCCTCTTCCCAGGGAAGAAGTTCCAAGACCTCCAATGGGTGCATGAAACTGCAGGTAGTACTTAACCCTATGCCATATAAAAACCCATGACCTTGACCAGACATGTGGCTCATGCCTGTAATCCCAGCACTTTGGGAGGCCGAGGTGGGCAAATCACCTGAGGCCAGGAGTTCGAGACCATCCTGGCCAACATGGCGAAATCCCATCTCTACTAAAAAATACAAAAATTAGTTGGGCATGGTGGCCGGCACCTGTAATCCCAGCTACTAGGGAGGCTGAGGCAGGAGAATTGCTTGAACCCAGGAGGTGGAGGTTGCAGTGAGCCGAGATAACACCACAGCACTCCAGCCTGGGCATCAAAGCGAGACTCTGTCTCAAATAATAATAATAAATAAATAAATAACCTATAAACTAGGTTTTTTTCTATACATGCATACCAATGATAAAGTTTAATTTATAAATTAAGAACATTAAGTGATTAACAACAGAAACTGATAAATAGAACACTTATGACAATACACTGAAATAAAAGTTATATAAATATGATCTCTCTCTGTCTTTTAGAGTGGTCTTATTTTACTGTACTCACCTACTTTTGGACTGCAGTGAACCAGAGGTAACTGAAAGCATGTGCAACAGAAACCAAAAATAAGAGGGGACTACTGTAATCACCTTCTGTTTCTCTCCCTGCCCTCCTTGAATCTATTCTTAAACCCAAGTTAGATCTTATTACCACTCTGTTTAAAACCGTGAACATCTCCACATTTCAGTCTGAGTAAATACCAGAGTCCTATCAGTGGCCTATCTCTGACCCTTTCTTACTCTGCTTCAATCACACAGGCCTCCATGCTAGTTATCAAATCATTGGGGCTTACTTGTGCCTTACGGCCTTTGCATTTTCTGTCACCTCTTCCTGTGACACATTTATCCCACATAGTTGCTCTTCATTCAAGACCTGACTTAAATGTCATCTTCTCAGTAAAACCTAACCACTTAACTTAATATCACCTAATTTATACCTTGATATGCCTATCTCTCCTTCCTAGTTGATTTTCCTCCATGGTTATTACCTCCTGTAGATTTTACTTATATATCCTATTTATTCTCTGTGTTCCCCCCTATTACAGAGACAGTTTTATATTAACATAATAGATCTTCATATATTATACTTCTTACTACATCCCCTGCTCTAAGACTCATACCTGGCACATAAGTCTTTCTCTGAAAATTGGTCTCAATGAATAAGTTATGGGCATGATTATTTTCCCCATTTGGCTAATGAGGAAACTGGAAGCAAGAGTTATATAGTTTGCTGAGGATCATATACCTAAAAAAATTAAAATCCTATAGTTAAATGCTGGCAGTCTAACACCAGTTCTCAATCTTTTAATCACCAAGTTTCAAATATATCAAGAAGAGGTACGTGATTTTCAAGAAAAAATTAAAAAATATATATGTATGGAAGTGCAGAATATTCCTATGCGAATAAATACGCAAAGATGTTTCTATAACTCATCTGACCTCTGTAAAAACAAAAGATCATGACCTTTGATCTAAATGGTTAAAGCAGAGATTAAATCAATGATTTCTTACAAGTGCTTTGGCCCTGTTGCTTCTCTTACAGCTGCCTACTTGGTTGTGCTGCCCCCTTTTCCCTGGATTTGGGTTAGATGATGAGATACAGATTTTTTTTGAAATTACAGTGACTTTCATTATTTCTTTCCTTAAAACATGAATTAACTTATGTCTTGAACTAGAACATAAATAGAGAAAAGTTCACAAATCACATGTGCATAAATCCTTGTATCAGTGGTACGCTGGTAAATATATAACAACCAGCTCCTCCACTGGAAAAGAAAAACACACCGCATTGAAAAAAATCAATTTTCACAGTGTGAATACTCCCAATATGGCTAATTTCAAGTTACCAAGTTGACATCGATCAGCCTGCAAAATTTGAAAACAACAATCCTTACACATTGATGCAAGCTGGCTATAGCATATCACTAAAAACCAAGTCCCACCGTAAAATTCCCTTCACAGTTTCCCAAAGGTAACAGTATCTCAGTTCTAACACCTATTTTGAACTTAATATAAAGGAATTATTCAGTCCTTTGCATATACTTGTTTTTTGCTCAGTTCTGTGTTCATGAGCTATATCCATATGTTGCAGTAGTTCATTTGCAGTGCAGTATACTATCCCATACAGTACTGTAATTTATAGATCCACATTAGAGTTGACAATCATTTGGATTGTTTCTAGTATTGGTTATTATCAATGACATTGTTATAAAAATTCTTATGCTTGTCCTTAGTTTAACACATGTACTCATTTATGTGGTGTAGATTCCTAGGAAAAGAACTGCCCAATCAAAGGATAAATTAATGTTATTAGAAACTGTCAACAATTGTTCAAAAGTAATTGCATAAATGTTTACTATTGTTCAGAGTGTATGGAAATTCTAGTATCTCCATATCTTCACCTAGACAAGAAATTTTGTCTTTTCAGATTGTATGCATTCAGTTCTGATTTACCTAATTTTGATTTCAATTTGTATCTTCCTGATGACTGGTGAGATTGAGCATATTTTCACATGCTTATTGAAACATTTGGATAGTCTCTTTTGTGAAATGGTCTATTCAAATCTTAGATCCATGTTTTAATGTTGGTTGTTTGCAGTTTTTTATATATTCTGAATACTAGATCTTTATTGATGACGTGTGTTAAAAATATCTTCCACTCTGGGCCTTGTATTTTAATGTTCTTAATGGAAATCCTTAATGAACAGAAGTTTACCACTTTAAAACAACTGTCTATCTATTTACCTACCTGCCTACCAATATATCCGTATTTCTATCTACCTACATATCACAGCTTTATTGAGATACAATTTATAACACTTACAACTCACCCATTTAAAATGTATAGCAAAATAGTTTTTAATATATTCACTGAGCTGTGTAACAATCACCATAACTATGTCTAGAACATTTCATCACCCCCAAATAAATTCCATATTCATCTGTAATCCCTCCCTATATCCTCCATGCCTCACAAGGCTTAGACAACAACAAATATTTTTTCTGTCTCTACATATTTGCCTATTCTGCACTTTTCATATAAATGGAATCATAACACTATGCGGTCATTTGTGAGGTTTCTTTAATATAATGTTTTCAAGGTTCATCCATGTTGCACTATGCATCAGCACTTATTCCATTTATAGATGAAAAATATTTAATCAGATAAATATACCACATTTTATTCATTCATTCAACATTTAGGTTATTTCCACTGTTTTGGTTATTATGAAAAATGCTGCTATGAATATTCACATATAAGTATTTGTGTGGACATATGTCTTCATTTTTCTTGGGTATCTGCCTAGGAGTGAAATTGCTGGGTTAACTTCATTTAACATTTTGAGGAATTGCCAGACTCGTTTCCAAAGCAGCTGTGTCATTTTACAGTCCCACCAGCCATGTATGAGGTTTACAATTTGTCTACATCCTGGACAATACTTATTATGATGTCCTTTTGATTATAGCAATCCTAATGGGTGAAAAGTGGTGCCTCATTGTGGCTTTGATGTGCATTTCTCTGATGACTAATGTTAAGCATTTGAGCATTTTTCCATGTGCTTATTGACATTTGTAATGTTCTTTGGAGAAATGCCTGGCCAGGTATTTTGCCCATTTTTGTTGTTGTTTTGTTTTTTACTTTGCCCGTTTTTAATCAGATTACTTTTCATTATTGAGTTATAAAAGTTCTCAATTCTTTGTTTTATGTTTAATGCAGTAGGTGTCCTTTTAAAGAATATTTCCCCTACCTATAGGTTATAAATATGTTCTCCCATGTTAAATTTCTAGAAAGATTAGTTATTTACCTTTGACACTTGAATCTGTAATAATTTGCAATTAATTTTTGTGTATGGTGTGTGTTAAGATTAACTTTTTCCACATGAATATTTAATTAATTCAGCAGCATCATTAGGAAACTATTCTATTTCTTACTGTTCCACATTTCCAACTTTGTCATAAATCTAGTATGTATATACACATAGGCTTGTTTATGGAATCTATAACATTTATATACATGTAGGCTTGTTTATATATATGGCTCATTTATGGAATTTACATCATTTCAAGATCAATTTTCTATGCTTGCTGCAATATCACATTGTCAAAATTAATGTAGAATGATAATGTTTTTGTTTCTGTAATGGAAGTTGTTCCTTTCTCTTCCTCTCCAAAATTGAACTGACTATTTTGGCCCTTTGCATTTATGTATACATTTTGGAAACAGTGTGTCAGTTTCCACCACAAAATTTGCTTGATTTTATTTATATTGAAACCATAAATTAATTTGTGGAGAGTTGATATATTTAAAATATTGACTCTTTTAACTTAACATAGTATACATTTCCATTTATTATGTTTCCTTGCCTTATTTTAATTATATTTGAAGTTGTCTTTGAAAAGGTGTCGTATTTTTTTTTGTTGTTACATTCTGATAAATTTTGGGGAGTTTTTTGCTCTTGTTGCCCAAGCTGGATGGCAATGGTGCAATCTCAGCTCACTGCAACCTCCAACTCCTGGGTTCAAGCGATTCCTCTGCCTCAGCCTCCCAACTAGCTGGGATTACAGGTGTGCACCCCCATGCCTGGCTAATTTTTTGTATTTTTAGTAGAAACGGGGTTTCACCATGTTAGCCAGGCTGGTCTCGAACTCCTAACCTCAGGTAATCCACCCACCTCCGCCTCCCAAAGTGCTGGGATTACAGGCATGAGCCACTGCACCCGGCCTAATTTTTAAATAATATAAATTATACTTTTTATATATAATATCTTAATTATTTCTGATTTACAGAAAGATTTGCTTTTTATATATGAATTTTTGTATCTGGTAACATTGTGTCTAGCAACATATCTCTAATAGTTTATCCATGGTTACTTTGGGTTTTTTAGGTTCTCAGTTTTGTTATTAGCAATAATGACAATTATATTTCCTTACAATGCTTACATTTTACAGTTACATTGAGGTATAATTAATATACTATGGACTTCACGGATTTAAAGTATATAACCTGATGAATCTGGCATATGTATATACCTATGGGCTGACGGATGGTAAATTCTGTGGGGTGATGGATGGATATGTTCATTACTCCAATCCATCAGCCCACAAAATTTCCTCATGTGTTTTCATCATTCCTCTCTTATACCCTTTTTCTAACCCTATTTACATTCCTAGGAAACCATTATTCTGCTTCCTGTCACTAGAACTGTATGTTCTAGAGTTTTATATAATTGAATCATACAGTGTATATTATATTTATATAATTGTATAACTATATTATGCAATTGTATAGTTTGTAACTGTACAATTTGTAACTACATTGTATAATATACAATTATACAATATTATGCAATTGTATAATTATATTTATATAATTGAATCACACAGTGTATATTACTTTTGTCCAACCTATTGTACTCAGCATAATTTTTTTGAGATTCACTCATGTTGTTGCATGTATCTATGTATCTATGCATGTTCGTTTCTTTTAATTTCTTAGAGATATTCCATCATCTCTATTTCTAGCTAGCTAGCTATCTAATCCATATATTTAGCTATATAATTTATATGGCAATTTATTTATTCACATGTTTCTGGATACTTGAGTTGTTTCCAGTTTTTGACTATTATAAATAAGGGTGCTGTTAACACTTGTGTACAAGTGTAGTGGTTAATATTGAGTGTTGACTTGATTAAACTGAAGGATACAAACTATTGTTTCTGGGTGTGTCTGTGAGGGTGTTGCCAAAGGAGATTAGCGTTTGAGTCAGTGAATTGGGAGACACAGACCCACCCCCAGTCTAGTGGGCACAATCTAATCAGCTGTCAGCATGTCTAGAATAAAGCAGGCAGAAGAACATGGAAGGACTAGACTACCTGAGTCTTTTGGCCTCCATCTTTCTTCTGTGCTAGATGTTTCCTGCCCTCAAAGATCAGACTCCAAGTTCTTCAGTTTTTGAACTCTTGGACCTACACCAGTGGTTTGCCAGGGGCTCTCGAGCCTTCAGCCACAGACTGAAGGCAGCATTGCTGGCTTCCCCACTTTTGAGGTGTTGGCACTCAAACTGACTTCCTTGCTCCTCAGCTTAGAGATGGCCTATTGTGGGCCTTTACCTTGTGATCCTGTGAGTCAATACTCCGTAATAAACTCCCTTTCATTTATACATCTATCCTATCAGTCCTGTCCCTCAAGAGAACCCAAATACAACAAGTGTTTGTATGGATATATACTTTCACTTCTCTTGACTAAATACCTAGCAGTTAAATAGCTAGGTTATATGGCTGTTATATGTTTAAAGCTTTAAGAAACTACCACATTGTTTTCTTCAGTAGTTATACCACTTACATTTTGTATTATGCTGTTGTTGTATGGAGTGTTTGATAAATTTTAACCCACCCTGCTTGATAGTGTTATTTAAGTCTTTTATACGCTTACTGATTTTCCATATGTTCTATCAGTTATTGAGAGAGCATTATTGAAATATACAACTATATGTAAATTTGTCTATTTCTCATTTAGTTCTATATATTTTTGCTTTATATATTTTGAATCTCTGTTATTGAATACATAAACATTTTAGGATTATGTCCTATAGATGAATTAACCTCATGATATCGCTTACTATTCTTGAAAATATCATTAACTAAGAATTGTTACTTATTATCTTTGAAAATATCATTTACTAGGTAATCCACTTTATCTAATCCTGATATAGGCAATGTAGCCTTCTTTTGATTGGCATATATTTAAAGTGGTTTCTTGTAGGCAGTATACAGTTGTTAGGTTTCGTGATATTTTTAAATCCAATCTGGCAATCTCTGCCTTTAATTATTCAGACCATTTACATTTAATGTAATTATAGATATGGGTTGAAATGTACTATCTTTTTTGTTTACTATTTGTCAAGTCTATTATGGTTTTTTTTTTTACTTCTATTTCTGTCTACTTTCAATTTCCATAGTTTTATGCCTCCATTTTTTCTCATTTTTTGGATTATTAGCTGTAACGTTCTGTTATTTTGGCAAATGATTTAAGGTTAATAGCATACATCATTAACTTATCATGTCTCACCTTCAAGTAATATTATACCAATTCACATATGGTATACAGCTTACAAAAGTATACTTAATTTCCCCCACCCAGGTTTTGTGCTAGTCTTGTCATACATTTTGTTTCCTCAATGCTGTTAACTAAACAATACATTTTTGTTCCTTTAAACAGTCTATTATCTTAAGAGTTTTTTTAACTGAGAAAATGATCTTCAATATTTACCTATGTATTTATAAATTCTGGTGCTATTCATTCTTTTGTATAGATGTAATTTCTTTCTGTTCTTCTTCTTTCTTTGAGACAGGGTCGTGCTCTGTCAAGGAGGCTAAAGTGCAGGGGTGCAATCAGATCTCACTATAGCTTCAAACTCCTGACCTCAAGCAATCCTCCTGCCTCAGCCTCCCAAGTAGCTGGGATTACAGGTGCATGCCATCACACCAAGCTACTTTTTTTTTCTTGGAAACATGAGGTCTCACTGTGTTTTCCAGGATGGCCTAGGAACTCCTGGCCTCAAGTGATCCTTCAACCTTAGCCTCTCAAAACATAGGGATTACAGGTAAATGCAAAATTCTATCTGATATCATTTTCCTTCTACCTAAAAGACTTTCAATACCATTTTCTGTAGTGAAGGTCTTCTGGTAACTAATTGTTTTAGCTTTTCTGTGTCTCTAAAAATTCTTATTTTGCCTACTTTTTTAAAAGGCATTTTCCTTGTAGAATTCAAGAATGACTGTTTTAAGTATTTTTAATATATTGCTTCACTTTCTTATGACTTGAATTGTTGCTGACAAGAATTGTGTTGAAAGTTTGATCTTTGTCCTTCTTTGTAATATGGCCTCTTTTTCTAGATACATTTGAGATTTTTCTATCACTTAAACAATTTGATTATGATAAGTTATGGTATACTTTTCTTCTCTCTTGTGTTTGAGGTTTTTGAGATTCTTAAACTATGGGCTCATAGTTTTCATCAAATTTGGTTAATCTTTCATCATTTCTTCAACATTTTCTTTGTCATCTTATTTCTCTGGAGGTGACAGAGAAAAAAAGGGTGTTGGAACTATCACTCTTATTCAGTTTCTAATTACAACAAGGCTACTTGAAGATGTCTCACATATCCTAATGCTCTTTTCAGTTTTCCTACCCTTTTACCGCTCTGTATCATTACTTTTAGTTTCTGTTACTATTCTTCATCTTAACTAATCTTTTCTTCTACATTGTCTGCAGCTAATCTCATCCAGTGCCTTTCTCATCCCAGAACTTTTAGCTTCCGTCTCTAGATGGGATGTCTATTATATATTCTATGTGTTTATTAAGCATGCTGAATCTTTACCATCTTAAATATTTAGAATATAGTTCTAAAAATTGTTTCAGTGTCCATGTTTAGTAACTATCATTCACGTCTTTTCTATACTTGTTTTAACTGATCGATTGTTCAACACATTTAAATTATATTTTTCTGATTCTTTCTTGGTAATTTTTTATTGATTGGCAGACATTGTTAATTCTACCTTTTGAGTTCTGAAAACTTCTTGTGTTTTTATAAATTGCCTTGGGCTATATTCTGAGGGACAGTTAATTTGTTTGGAAATAGTTTGATCTTTTTGAGAGCTGCTTGTAGGCTTCAATAGGCAGGAACAAATCAGTCTTTATTCTAGGGTTTTCTCTTTGCTACTGAGATGAAACCACCATTCTGATTATTCTATCCAGTGTTTACTGGTAGGAACAGGAACTATTATTGGACTGGTGTGAGTGCCAAGTGTTGTTCTCTCTGTTTCTTTTTAGTGGTTCTTATCCTAGCATCAGATAGTTTCTTAGCCACATATGCTCATACGTACCTCGCCTGAATACTTAAAGGAACCCATTGCAGATTTCTGACGATTTTTTTGCAGATCTCTACTGTCCACATCTCTGCTTTTCAAACTGTACCACCATGCCCTCCCTGGACTTCTTCTTCTGTCCCCTCTATTCAGGGAGACGGCTGGGTTCTACTGCAGAGAGAACTCCTGGTTCAATCCCCTCAACTCAGGGAGACACCTAGGTTATCCCTCCCTATATTCTCATGGCCACAAACTGGGGCAATTGCAGGAATTATCTTGTTTGTTTCCCCTTTTTCAGAATCATTGTATTCCATTGACCAATAATCATTATCTGAAAATTGTTCTTTCATACACTTTTTAGAAAAATAATTTTAATTCTTTTTATTCTGTTTTGCTGTGTCATTGCTGCTCCTTGCTAGGCAAGAATACAATATTGAATTCCGTTCATTATCGAGTATTAGAGATACAAAAGCAGACATTATAGTCTTATTTCTATTCTCTAAGGAAAAACTATATATTTCACTAGTAAGTATGTTTTTTGGTAGGATTTTATCTTTCAGTTTAAGATAGTTTCTTCTATTCCTAGTTTTATCATTAAAATGCTTTAACTTTTCTCAAATGTGTTTTTTGCATGTATTGAAATGATAATGTGGTTTTTACTCTCTTATTATTAGTTTTGTAAGTTACATTGTTGAGTATTAAAACTTCCTTACACTTCTGAGATAAATCCAACTTAGTCTTAATGTAGTATCCTTCCATATTTTATTAATTTGGATTGTTAATTCTATTTAAATGCTTTTGCAGCTAGATTAATGAGAGAGGGTGATCCGTAATTTTATTTTTATTTTTTGTAAAGTCCTTGTCATTTTTTGGGATCAAAATATCACTGTATTATAAAATAATTCTCTATTCTCTGGAAGAGTTTTAAATGTTAGTGCAATTTACTTTATACATACATTATAGAATTCACCAGTAAAACCATCTGGATTTATAATTTGTGGAAAGGGTTTCAATATTGAATCAAATATAGATTAAATTACTTAATTAGCTATAAATGCTTCATATAGCCTATTTTGTCTTGTCTCCATATTAAGATTTTTTAAAAGTTTGTATATTTTTATAAATTTTCATATCAATAGCATACATTTTTTCATGATTTTTCATATTATCTTTCTATTACCTGAAAATCTGTAGTGATATTCACCTTTTCTAAAATTTCTGATTTGAGAAATTTGTATTTCTTTTAATTTCTTGACAGACAACTTTACTACAGTAATTAGTATTTTCAAAGATGCAACTTTTGATATTGTTGGTTTTCTCTATTTTGTGTTTACCTCTGAGTCATTCTTTACTACTCATGTTTATTATTTTCTGCTTTGTACTTCTTTGCATTTAATTTACTTTTATTTTTATGACTTCTTGAGACAGAATCTTAGAGACTGATTTTCAGCCTAACACTACCAAGTGAACACCTTTGAAGCCTTGTGTAAATTCCCTTGTACCCCTTTTGCCATGCTATGTGCTCAATTCCCAGTCTCTGTGTTCTTTGCTACTAACAGTGTGCAACTTCATACTTCTTCAGAGTATTACCCACAGGGCACTAAAACTGCCTCACCAATATGAAAATCTGTAAGTGCTTGGAAGCTTAAATCCCCCCAGTATGGCACACAGATTCCCCCAAATACTTGTTTTCCAGTGTCTTTGGCCCATCCTCCAGCTTCTGACTTGTAGTTGAGGCTTTTTCAGAGAGTTGTCTTGGGAATACTTGAATGGCCTTGATTATTTGGAGAGAGCTCGAAGTGCCTGAACATTTCCATCTCCTTGGAACAGACCATAATCAATTACTGACTGATTCAGAGTTCCATAAGCCAGCTCTCTTGCCTCAAGATGGAACTCAAATTGAGATGCAGTTTTAGTTCTAGAGCTCTCCATGGGATCAAATTTTAGCTGAACCTTTCGGTAAAATTCCATATTTTTTGTACTTTCACACTTCACCAACTGTTATCTCCAATATTTTAGTTCTTTCTTCCTGAAGCATTTCTCAATACATTGTTGAATTAAGGAGTGCTTCTGGAAGAAACCAACTTAGAACATTCTACATGTTTTCCTCTAAGCACTGCTCTAGCTGGGTAACATTATTTTGACATACGTCTTATTTTTATTACCACTTAACTCAAAATATTTTCTAATTTCCATTATAATTACATTTATTTTTTACCCCTGGGTTATTTAGATGTGTGTTATTTAATTTCCAAATATCTAGGAATTTTCATGTTGTCTCTTTGCAATTGATTCCAAACTTATTCCCAATTTTGATTAGATAATTAACTCTATATGCATTTTTTCTGGTTTTGTTTTAGAATTTGCTGAGACATTGCAATATGTTATATTTCCTCTTTTTTAGCTTAGGGTGAAATATTATGGTGTGTGTGTGTGTGTGTGTGTGTGTGTGTGTGTGTGTGTGCATGATCACGTATATTTGTCAAACATGTTATTCCAATCTCTATATTCTGAATGACCTTTTTGTCTCTTACATGAGTTACTGAAAGATTTGTATTCAGAATCCTTTATTACTGCCCGTAGTTTTATCTACTTACTCAAAACTCATAATTCTTTTTACATAATTTGAAGAGAAGGTAATATTAGATGAATTAAAATTATAACTGTTATATAATATATCCTGATAAACAGACCCCTTTGTAATTGTGAAAGGTGTTCTTTGTCATGAGTAATGTTGTTTATCCTAGAAATCTGCTTTTTTCTTTATTAATGTGACTTCACTAGCTTTTTCCATTAGTTTTTATAGGGAATACATTTTTCCATCCTTTTACTTCCAACTTTTAGGTGTCCTTATATTTAAGATATGTCTCTTATAAACAGCTTAAATTATATTTTATTTGTATGTTCATTCTAGAAATATTTATTGCAGAAAAAATATGTTTTAATTGGGACACCTCTTCAGGTTATCTGATTCTAGCCTTTTTCTTTTAGGCTATGTTGTAACTGTAAATTTATAGACATGCAAATTATGCCCCGCTTGGTTTGGTGCAGATGCAATTGTCTTCCTTCATACCCTGTAGGAAAAATTTTTGCCTCTATCTACATATTCATTTCATTATTCCTGAATTATAAATGAGTCTGTTTTTTGGATTTTCTTTTGAACTAATTTGTAACATATGTCAAGTTCACTCATGAGTTAAACGGTTTAACAAGTGTATATTTTCATATCTTTATGAGAGTCACAAATCTGCTTGCTCTGAATATTATCTTTTAATGTGATCTTTAAATTATATTAGTTAGAGCATTTACATTTAAATGTGATTTCTGCTTAAGTTTAAATCTAACATCTTACAAATGTTTCCTAATTCCTCCAACTTGTTTCCCTTTTCTTTTAATTGAACCAACAATATTTATCATTATTTTTAACCCTCATTGGCTTAAAAATGTGCTCAGTATTTCTTGAATACCTATACACATTCAATATACATTCTACTGTTGTCTCTCTCCTGAAAATGGCAGTGGCAGTATTTTTGGAAACTTTTCTCCCTTTACTTTCTTCCTTGTGTATATTACAGTCCTCTATTTAAATTCTACATATATTTAAGCACCAGAAACAATTAGTATTAATGTTTTAAGTAGTATTAATGTTTTAAGTAGTATTAATGTTTTAAGTAATATTAATGTTTTAAGAAAAATTCACTTTGATTTTCCATATATTTATCCTTTCCGTGTATTCAAATTTATTTTTGTATTCTTATGTGTTCATAAGGAATCATTTTGCTTCTGCCTAACTACTTTCTTTGGTACTTCTTTTTACTGTTTACTGCTTATTTGCTAATAGAAAAGTATCAAATTGTTGTTATCCTGGAAAATACTTCACATTACTTTGACTTTACTTTTGTTGGACATAAAATTCTAGGTTAGTAGTTTCTCTCAGAACTTTAAAGACGTCATTTCACTATCTTAGTTTTTCCTTCATGTCTGTTGAGAAACCAACTCTTGCTCTTATTGTTTATTATTTTTTTGAAAATAATACACATTTTTCCTGTTTACTTTTACAATTTGTGTTTGGTATATACTTTTGTAATATACAAAAGTATGGTACTTTACATTTACCCTGCTTCATTTTTGAAGAAATTCATAAATTTGTGGTTTGACATCTATTGTCACTTTTGGAAAATATGTATCACCATGTCTTCAAATATTGCTTCTGCTCATTTTCTTTCTTCTCCTTCTGGGAACCCCTAAAATACTAAAGTTTTATCTTTCTTCATGTCTCTTGATATAGTTTAAATATCTGTTCCCATCCAAATCTCATGTTAAAATATAATCACCAGGTGGGGCCTGGTGAGAGGTGTTTGGATCATGGGGATAAATCCCTCATGAATGGCTTGGGCCATCCCCTTGGTGATAAGTGAGCTCTCACTCTGAGTTCAGTCACATAAGATCAGGTGATTTAAAAGAGTGTGGCACCTTCCCCCATTCCTTATTTCTCTCTCTCTCTCTCTCTCTCTCTTGCTCGCTCCTGCTTTTACCATGTGATGTGCCTGCTCCCCTTCACTTTCCACCATGATTGTAAGCTTTCTGAGGCCTCCCTAGAAGCTGAGCAGATATCAGCAGCATGCTTCCTGTAAAGCTTGCAGAACCATGAGCCAATTAATCCCCTATTCATCATAAATTACCCTTCTCCGGTATTTCTTTATGTATTTCTTTATAGCAATGCAAGAATGACTTAATACACAAAAATGGTACTGGGAGGGGTTCCCTGCTACAAAGATGCCTGAAAATATGGAAGCGACTTTGAAACTTGGTAACATGCCGAAGTTGAAAGACTTTGGAGGGCTTGGAAGAAGACAGGAATATGAGGAAAAGTTTGCAATTTCTTAGAGACTGGTTAAATGACTGTGACCAAAATGCTGATAATAATATGGTCAGTAAAATCCAGGCTGACAAGATCTCAGATAGAAATGAGGAACTTACTGGGAACTGGAGCAAATGTCACATATGTTATGCCTTAGCAAAGAGTTGGCTGCACTGTGTTCATGCCTAGAGATATTTGAAAGTTTGCAGTTGATAGTGATGACCAAGGGTACCTGGTGGAAAATATTTCTAAGCAGCAAAGCATTCAGGATGTGGCTGGCTGCTTCTAACAGCCTAAGCTCAGATGTGGGAGGAAAGAAATGACATAAGGCTAGAATTTGTGTTTAAACAGGAAGCAGAGAGGAAGGTTTGGAAAAGTTGCAGCCTAGCCATGAACAAAAAAAGGAAAAGCTTTTTCAGAAGAATACAAGCAGGCTATAAAACAACCACTTGATAGAGATATTTATACAACTAAAAAGGAACCAAGTACTCTTATCCAAGAATATGGGAAAAGGCTTTGAAGGCCTTTCAGAGACCTTTACTGTAGCCCCTTCCATTACAGGCCCAAAGGCCTAGGTGGGGAAGAATGATTTTGTTGCCCTGGCCCAGGGCACTGCTACCCTTTGCAGCCTCAGGACAATGCTCTCTATATTCTGGCTGCTCTGGCTCCAGCCTTGGCTTAAAGGGGTCTATGTACAGCTCGAACTGCCACTTCAGCTTCAGAGGGTGCAAGCTGTAAGCCTTAGCAGCTTCCATGTGGTGTTAAGTCTGCAGGTACACAGAACACAAAAGTGAAGGAACAGCCTCTGCCTAGATTTTACAAGATGTATGAAAAAGTCTGGGTGTCCAGGCAGAAGCATGCTGCAGGGGAGAAGCCCCCACAGAGACACTCTACAAGGGCAATGTGCAGGGGATATGTGGGATTGGAGCCCCCACAAAGAGTCCCCGGTGGAGCACTGCCTAGTGGAGCTGTATGAAGGGGACTGCTACCCTCCAGACACTAGAATGGTAGATCCAAAGGGAGGTTGCACTTGTTCCTGGAAAAGCTGTGGGCACTAAACAACCTGTGAGGGCAACCACAGATTACAGGGGGCCCCTGCAAAGCCACAGGGGTACAGCTGCCCAAGGCCTTGGGAGCCCTCACTTTTCACTGGTCTGCTCTGGATGTGGGACATGGAGCCAAAGCAAATTATTTAGGAGCTTTAAGATTTAATGATTGCCCTTCTAGGTCAGCCATAAAACTTGCATGGGGCCTGTAGCCCTTTTCTTTTGGCCAATTTCTTACTTTTGGAATGGGATGTTTACCCAATGCCTATACCACATTGTATCTTGGAAGTTTGTATCTTGCATCTGATTTTGCAGGCTTATAGGTGGAAGAAACTTGCCTTTTTACACATGTTACACATGAAACCTTGGATTTTATGTTTTTGAGTTAATGCGGGACTAAGTTAAGACTTTGGGTGACTTTTGGGAAGGCACAATTGTATTTTGCAGTGTGAGAAGGACATGAGATTTGTGGGGAGGGGCAGGGGTAGAATGATGTCATTTGGATATCTGTCTCTGTATAAATCTCATGTTGAGATGTAATCACCAGTGTTAGAGGTGTAACCTGGTGGGAGGTGTTTGGATCACGGTGGCAGATCCCTCATGAATGGCTTGGGCCATCCCTTGGTGATAAGTGAACTCCCTCTCTGAGTTCACACAGCATCTGGTCATTTAAAAGTGTGTGGCACTCCCCACCTCTCTTGCTCTTACATTTCTGATGTGACAAACTTGCTCCTTCTTCACCTTCTGCCATTATTATAAGCTTCCTCAGGCCTTTCTAGAAGCCCAGCAGATGTCAGCACCATGTTTCCTGTAAAGCCTGCAGACCCATGAGCCAATTATACCTCTTTTCATTATAAATTACCCAGTCTCAGGTATTTCTTTGTAGCAATGCAAAAATAGCCTAATATGTCTCTTAAGCTTTTTAAAAATGTATTTTCTGTCTTTTTTAATCCCCTATGCTTCATTAAGGATATTTTCTATAATATATTTTTCCAGTTTGCAAATCTTCTCTTTCACTATATTTAATTTGCTGCTAAACACATGTATTAAATTCTTCATTTAATCTGAAACTATTACCTTTTTCTCCAGTTCTAGAATGTCAAGTATATACTATTTTATATGGGCCATTTTCTTGATAAAACTGGAATCTTGTCAGATATGCTTCAATCTTGTCATATTTGTTCTAAGACATATTAATATTAAGGTTCATATGTGGTTATTACAGCATCTGGATTACCTGTTGGTCTGGTGTAGGGGGGTGTATGTGTGTGTGAGTGTGTGTGTGTGTGTGTATGTGTGTTATACTTTTGTAATTTGCCCCATTGTCAGCATGCTTTAGTTTTTATTTTTGCATTCTAGCTCTTGTGTTTTTTTTAAAAATGAAGGATAAACTGAGATTCTGGATAGTTTAATTTTTCTTCAGAAAAAAAAACCCATTTTTACTGTTTAGCAGGCAGTGTGTGTAGAAATAGATGACCTTCATTTAGTTTAGGACTGAGTTGGTTGGAAGTTGTTTTTCAGTCTTTTGTAAGAGACTGTGTGTTTCTAGTTCACCCTTACTCTTAGGTGATGGCACTTCTAGGTTCTTAAATGTACATCTTGAGAATCTTCCAGGACCTCTGCTCTTTGATACTCCCTAATCACCAATATTTTTCTCACCAGCCTGTGGGGCTGTCTAAATTTCTACTCAGTTTCTTATTTATCAAGTGCCTCTCTTTTGTTCCATGTTTTAGCCTCTCAACTCTGAGTGACATTAGTTGGCAAATAATTTTGAAAAGAAAGGGATAAAGAATGTTGGGTTCTTTTCAGTGTACTTCCTTTTCATCATATTCTGGCTCTCTTGGTAGTTCTCTGATGCTGTAGGAGAGATTATACCTGCCACCCACCCCCTACCCCGCCACCCCCAGTTTTATACTTTTTTTCGGTAGCAGAATTGTTCCACAATACACTATTTTACCATATGGGAAACAGGATCTCTCCCAACCCTCCACCATGCTCCCCAACACCCACTGTACTTTTTTTTGTATAGGAAAGAACACCCATAAAATTTTAGCACTAGCCTCATTTGTCTTCCTTTTGACCAACAAGCTTGAACTCTAACCCTGAGAACTGCTAACAGTGCAAATCAGAAATGTAAACATTATCTTTTGTGCACTTTGCTTTGAGTGTTGACTTGTACTTTTGGATACCAAAAATATATTGTTATAAACAGACTACTTAATAATGAAGGATCTTATAATAATTACATACTTTCAGATGTTATACATTAAACTTGAGATCTAACCATAATACAGATGCTAGTGTGATTTTTCTCAAAACATAGGCACATTTTGTATAATAAAAACTAGGAGAGTAGGGGAAGAGCACAAATATTATGCTGTATATTTCAGGAAGTACTTCAGTTTTGGGATAAGATGGATATGTGCTCAAGTCCTGGTTTGACCACTTGCTATGTGACAAGAATGTAGTATCTTTCCCCCTCAATTTTCTTTTCTGTTAAATCATAATATTTATATATTATGATGATTATGTATGTTTTAATGAAATGTGTATATAAAATATTTAACTCGAAGTCAACTTTACCCAAAGTGCTTAGTCAATATTAGCCACCCATTCATATCCTTTATGAATAATTTCCTCAGTGAAGTAAAAGTTTCTAAAAATAAATTCAAATTATGCTGGAATGTTTGGCTCTAAAATTATAAAGGAATAGATTCAGTTGAATAGCTACATAGTTTTAAAGGTGGTAATTTTTTTACAAATAAAACATGATGAATTTCTATAGAGGAATAATATGAAGTTCAAAAGAATTCCTCTATAGAAAGAAAAATATTAAATAACTAAAGTTCTTTTTGAAGAGCATCTAAAAATTAAGAGTAATTGAAAGTAAATATTTAAATTGTTATGAGACTAAAATATTTTCCATTAAGTAATATTAAACCTTGCCAATTTTGACAAGACTGATTCTAATATTTTTTTCAGAGAATCAGGGGGGTTTAGAACCGTAAGAGATCTTATTTAAAATCTTAGAATTCTTACATCTGGAATACTTGAGTAACATTCCAAGGTTACGTACCAAAAAAAAAAAAAAAAAAAAAAAAAAAAAACAAAAAAAAACCTGAGAAACACCTGATTAGAATATGTGCTGAATATCTTCAATTTATGTCTTCAATTGCACTTGCCATACTTTTACATCCTACGCTGTGCTCAAAAAGATTTCTGGTTGGGTTTATCCAATGAGCAACATTAGCAGGAGATTAGAGGCAAGTTAGGGCATATAGTCCCCCTCTTGCCTCCCTCCAGGGTCATTCTAGCTTATTCTCTTTTTTTACTTTAGGCTGTATTTTCTGCCAGGCAATTCTCACCACATAGCTTTTAAAGATGCTTTTATAAGCATCAGGGTATTTTCCACTATCCTTTGTGGTTTACTTATGCCCTGCCTTTTATAATGCATTTCTTAAATTACCCGATTGCATGTGCCATCTTTTTTTCTGCCAGGACCCTGAGGCACACAAAAACCGTATCTTTACTATGGGAAAAATTAAAGGAGCTCAGAATTTTGTGGTTTATTAGTCAACATTTTCTGCTTCTCAATATGATAAATATATTGTTGCTGCCCAGAAGGTTATTGCTTTATTATGTAGATTACAACAGAATGACCTGTTTCTCAAGTATGTTCATAAAGTCTATCATGCTTGCCATCATGTCATATATTAACATTTTGTCTCTTAAAATGTAGTTTTAAATGTAAAAGCAAATTATATAAATGAATATTTTAAGATTATAGGAGTATAACACCAAATATTTTCAAAACCCAGAGGAAAACAGTGTAACAAAACCTGTTCAATGACATGCTATTGCCAATGAATTTTACGTTAAACTATGTATTAGTTTGTTCATTTTTCTATTTGTAAACAAACTTCTTCAATGCATTGGAGCAACATTACATAGAAAAATGTGGGTTAATAAACAAGCAATAACTACAATGTGCCAACCACATTCATTGGCAGTAAGAAAAATAAGTATAGTTCCTTACTAGGAGGACCTTTCTAGATCTCCTATCCTATTACCTTTTGAAAAAAATGTTCTAAGTCAGGTTCGCCCCATCACTAAGTTATCCTCTGCTGGCTCTGTAAACAGCCAGTTTTTCATGATTTTGGCAGTACACTTACTAGCTTAAAAAATAGTGTTTATTTACTCCCAGTTTTGAAGTCCTGAGTCTTTTAGATAATAAATACACAATGTCTCCTTAGTGATTTAGAATAGAAAGATCATCTAACATGGGCCAACATTTTCCTGTCTCTAATTGTGCCAATGATTAAAAAAAATACAAATATATGTTTCAAAACAGATCAGAAAAATTCAGCACCTATTAAAGTTGCAAATTATGAATAATGTATTAAATATATGGATTTCCAGTTCAGAAATATTGTGAAAAAGCTTACATAATTCACAATTAATACCTTTTGGAATATATATAATATTAACATTTCCTTATATAATATACAATATTAACAGAAGGAAGGATAAAAATTATAATCATCTCAATAGAGAGAGGTAAAGCATTTGACAAAATTCAATGTCTTTTCATCATTAAAAATCCTCAATGGATTAGGTATAGAAGAAATGTTCTTCAACATATAAAAGCCATGTATTACAAGCCCACAATTAACATCATACTCAACAGTGAAAACCTGAATACTTTTCCTCTAAAATCAGGAACAAAACATGGATGTCCATTCTCACAATTTCTAATCAATATAGTACTAGAAGTTCTAGCCAGAGCAATTAAGCAAGAAAAAAATGTAAAAGGCATCTAAGTTTGAAACGAAGATGAAAACTCTCTGCTCATGGCATGATTTTTATATATACAAAACTCTAAACATTACACGCACAAAAAATTGTTAGAACTAACAAATCCAGTGAAGTTGCAGAACACAAAATCAACATACAAAACAGTTGCATTTATATACACTACAAAAAACTATCCAAAAGATAATAAAATAATTCAATTTATATCAAAATGAATAAAATATTTATGAATAAATTTAACCAAAAAGATGAAAGATCTATACACAGAAACTTAGAAAAAAAATAAAAAATTGAAGACACAAATGGAATGATATCTTCTGTTAATAGATTAGAATAATTAGTATTGTTAAAATGTCCGTATTACCTAAAGTTGTCTGAAGATTCAATTCAATCTCTATCAAAACTTCAAAGACATTTTTCACAGAAATAGAAAAAAAAATCCTAAAATTTGTGTGGAAGCACAGGAGTTCCTGAATAGATCCCTGAATAGACAGAAGACCAAAAACAATCTCAAGCAAAAAGAACAAAACTGGATGCATCATACTACCTGATTTTAAAGTATTTTATAAAGCTATATCAAAACACCATGGAACTGGCATTAAAACAGACTTTTGCACCAATAAAGTAGAATTGAGAGCTCAAAATAAAATAAAAACTCATACAAATTCAACTAATCTTCAATGAAGGCATCAAAAATACACAACAGGGAAAGGGCTATCCCTTCAAATAAAGGGGCTGGGAAAACTGGATATATCCAAAAAAGAATAAAATTGGACCCTTATCTTACACCACATACAAAAACTACTCAAAATGAATTAAAGATTTAAATATAGGATTTGGGCCGGGCGCGGTGGCTCAAGCCTGTAATCCCAGCACTTTGGGAGGCTGAGACGGGCGGATCACGAGGTCAGGAGATCGAGACCATCCTGGCTAACACGGTGAAACCCCGTCTCTACTAAAAAAAAAAAATACAAAAAACTAGCCGGGCGAGGTGGCGGGCACCTGTAGTCCCAGCTACTCGGGAGGCTGAGGCAGGAGAATGACGTAAACCCAGGAGGCGGAGGTTGCAGTGAGCTGAGATCCGGCCACTGCACTCCAGCCTGGGCGACAGAGCGAGACTCCGTCTCAAAAAAAAAATAATAAATAAATAAATATAGGATTTGAAACCATAAAAATCCTAGAAGAAATATAGGGAGAAAGCTACATGACATTGGTCTAGGAAATGCTTTTTCGGATATCACACCAAAAGCACAAGCAACAAAGCAAAAATAAACAAGTGGGACTACATCAAACTAAAACATTTCTGCAGAGGAAAGGGAAAAAATCAACAAAATGAAAAGGCCACCTATAGAATGGAACAAAATATTTGCAAACCTTATATCTGACAGTGTTTAAAATTCGAAATACATAATGAACTCATACAACACAGTAGCAAAATGGTTAAAAATGGACAAAGGACCTGAATAGAGATTTATCCAAAGAAGATATACAAATGTCCAACAGATATATGAAAAGGTGTCAACTAATTATCAAAGAATTACAAATCAAAACGATGAGATATCACCTCACACTTGTTGGAATGGTTATTATTAAAAAGTCAAATGATAGTAAGTGTTGGTGAGGACTGGAGAAAAGGGAACACTTGTACATTATTGAAACTAGTATATAAATTGGTATAGCCATTATGGAAAAAAAGTATGGAGATTTCTTAAAACACTAAAATTATCGCTACCATATGATCCAGCAAACCTATTTCTGGGTATATATGCAAAGAAAGAAAAATTAGTATCTGGAAGAGATTTCTGCATTCCCATGTGCATTGCAGCATTATTCCCAATAGCCAAGATGTAGAATCAACCTCAATAGCATCTATCATCTCATACAATTACATTTTTTTGTGGTTAGAATACTTAAAATCTATTTTTAGCAAATTTCAAGTACACAATACATTATTAACTATTGTCATCATGCTACACATACGATCTTCAGAATATATTCATCTTATAACAGAAAATTTGTACTGTATGACAGAAATTCTCTTATTTCCTCTCCTGTCCCATAACCTGGCAACCATTGTTCTATTCTGTTTCTATGAGTTCAGCATTTTTAGATTCCATGTATTTAAGTGAGATTATGCAGTATTTACCTTTCTGTTTTTGGCTTGTTCCACTTAGCATAATGTTTCCTAGATATAGGTATATCAAAATATCAGGTTGTACATTTTAAATATATACAATAAAAATATTTTCTCCTTGTCTTATCACATCAATAAATTGTCCCATGTGTTATTTCATCTTCATTGCATTCAGATGTCAAAGACATAGCTATATTGCCTCTTTTCCAGATATATTTAAGTAATTTGCCAATTTGGGATTGACAGTCTAGGATTAAAGACTCCTAAAATTATTTTATCTTAACCATAGATCAGGGGACAAGATAAATTCATATTAGCTTCATAACATACAGCACATTAAGGCAAACTCAATGCTTTTGATAGGTTCATTATTCCCCCCAAAATGGCACAGCTAAAATGGACATATTACTTAGAGAAGAGTAATCTGATATTCAATCTTAGAGTGGCCAAATCACTCAAGTCATACGGAGCAAGTGAACTCATTACCCATCAAAATATAAGAGTTAATCTGCTGTTTTCCATAAATCCAAAATTTGTTATTGAAATATATATTTAAAGTAATATGACATTAAGTGATAGCACTAAAATAATCATGTAAATATATGTGATAAACAGATAAAATTCACTCTTTATATTATGAAGCATAGACAAATTGGGTTTTATCAAAGTATTTCTATTGTTTTAAAAGTAAGTTTTAAATTTATTAATTTCAATTTAAAGGAATTTTTTTAAAGCAAAACCCTCAAGATTCCAGTTTCCCAGAAACTATAACATTAAAACCGTTTCATCATAGAACCAAAACCCCTTTCATTAAATTTGTATTTTTTAAATTACTGCATTCTTTATTCTAATTATTTTTATTACTCAAACTATCACTGGTACCAAATATTGAATCAGATGCTTTGAATGATAGGTAACAAATATTTTAATCTTAAATGAATTAATAAGAAATTACATTGTTGGACATAAATAATTCTTATGTTTTGCAATTGTATCTATCTTGCATGTGAGTTTTCTTGGGACACAACATGTAAGATTAACCACCATGACCTTGTATTCACTATCTAAAGCAACCAGATATACGCTATAATGTTATATGCTTGGTTCGGGTTCTTTTAATTATCAAAAAAAAAAAAAAATCCATCCAAGTCAGCTCAGGATAAGAAGTTCTGTTATAAGGTAACAAGAGGAAAAAGTCTAGAACTAGAATGAAAAAGTACCATGAAAGGAGGCAACTCCAAGGACCAGACTCTCTTCTCTTCTTTTTCACAGACTTAATTACCTCCTCTTGAGTTTCTATTTTTCTTTGCATGTCTTTTCTGCTCTTCTCTGAACTGATTTTCTGCCAATTGACTTAATTCTGCTTACTCATACTTTATGGTAGTTCAAATATTTAAGTTGAAAATATGTTTATCCCCATTGAAAAGCAAATATTTACAAGGCAGAGACTAGGTTCTAGGTACAGAGAGCTTCATCTTACCATGGCTCCAACTCCACCCCGTTTTTTGTCAGTTCCTTTCCTCTTATTATGCCTGTTATATAAGCCTATTATATGCCTCATTATCTTTCCAAATTCAAGTTCCCCAAAAAGAAAATCAATGTGTACTATAGAAGTTGTAAATAGTGGCTCAATAGTCATTTTAAACTTTCAGATATGTTTTAAGCATACATACTGTTGCCCCCCATCCACTAAAGTTTTAAAAAACTGAATTAACTCCCAATATTTATAAATTGGTAACTTTTACCAAAAAATCCTAATTTTTGCCATCCCTTGAAAGAAACAAGAGCTGGCAACACTTGGCGTTTTGTTCATGCTAACAATTACTTGGCGCTGATTAGCTACCGTCCCCTGGACAAAGCCTGTGCTGTCCAGGTTGCCACCACTCCCAACTCTGTCCTACAATAAGGCTGAGATTCTTTGGCTTTTATCTTTGTCTTTATGCCCTGGCATATTTTAGAGGAGAGCTTCTAAGCAGAAGAAAGTGAACTACTGTTTAATCTGGACTCCTTCAGTCTTTTATATTATCTGCCTGGCCTCTGGCAACTTTCCAGTTTGCATATCTTCCAGTCTCATTTTAGCATGGTGACCAGCCTGTGGTAGGGCTTCCCTAAATTAAGCACATTCTCTGGGTCCTGTGAGTGAGAGGGCTTTAGAACAGAAAATATATCTGCCTAACTACAAACAGCTACAAGTGGTCCAAATTTCCTTACAAGGGGGTGAGGACAGGCAGGCCAGTATATTAAGTTTTTCAATTTAATATGATAAAAACAAAATTGAGTATGCCTAAATCACACAAAAAAAACAAGATTTAATTTTTTATCAGTAACAATTGCTAAGAAATCATACCACTCTTTTCAGAGTGATAACTCTGAAGACTGAAAAGTATGGCTGTCCAATATTATACTAAGAAAGGAATCAAAAAGGAATAGAAAGCTTAGTGGCATAGGATCCCCAAGCTACCACCATATTTTGAGACCTGCCAAAATATAAATCTCCCCAAATGGTTCTACCTGGAGAGTTGATTTTACAATTTCTGTTTCCAGTCTTCTAAAACAGGGGTTGGCAATATTCAATCTATGACCCAAATCTGGCCTGCTGCTTGTTTCATATAAAGTAGTTTTCCTTTATCTATGAAAAATTCATTTCAAGATGCCTAGTGGATGCCTAAGAACATTGGTAGTACTGAACCGTATGTACATCATGTTTTTCCCAATACATACATGCTTGTGATAATGTTTCAGTTAAATTTGATACACTAAGAGATGTATCAACAATTACTAATAATAAAATAGAACAAAACATTATACTGTAAGATTTCTTCACAATTTCACAGATAGAAGATTTGTTCTTACTATAGATCTTAGCAACCTCAGCATACAATTTTTGTTCTTATTAAGTCTAGAACTTTCATGTTTCTGATTTTTAAAAAGTACATTATAACTTCTACTTATCGTATCAGAATTGTCACCATCACTATGCTTGCACTTTGGCGACATTATTAAGTAAAGTAAGAATTACGTGAATTCAAACACTGCAATACCAGGATAGGTGATCTGATAACCAAAAGAGCTACTAAATGACAAGGGGGCAGCGAGCATAGTCAGCATGGAGATGCTGGAGAAATAATTCACATCCTGAACAAGATGGAGAGGGACAATGTAAGATTTCATCAGGCTACTCAGAATGGTGGGCAACCTAAAACTCATGAATTGTTTATTTCTGGAATATCCCTTTTAATATTTTCAGACCAAGCTTGACCACGGGCAATTGAAGCCATGGAAAGCAAAACAGAGGATAAAAGGGGACTACTATATAAAGCCTTGTTGGGACACATCCATGCCTATTTGTTTAGTATTACCTGTGGCTGCTTTTGCATTAAAAAGTCAGAATTGCATAGCTGTGACAGAGACTGACCAGCTTTAGAGCCTAAAATATTTACTGACACTTTACAGAAAAAGTTTGTCTATCCCTTTTCTAAAGAAAAACATAACTAGGTACCCAAAATACATCACAAAATGGCCCTTGTAGCAGAAGTGCTCCTTCTACCTGATCTAAAATCTCCTGCTGCAGCTTTAATTTAATTATTCCATTTTGACCTTGGTTGAAATGAAGTACTACAAAACAATATCATTAATAATATTTATTTATTCATATTGAAATCTGTTAGCAAACAATCAACTCTGCCATTTTGTAACTAAAACTACTAACTTTTATTTTATGTTGGTCACACTCCCAGGATTAGCACTAGAGTCAAAATAAAGATCTTTTACAACTGCATACCTAATTCTCTGAACAACTTAAATCCCATAATAACTCCATTTATTTTTGAACTTGTTTTGATTATGGCAAAATTGACCTATCAAGACTCTCATACTAAAATAATGAAATTTTATTTTATGCCTTCACAGATCATCACCCATAACATATGTAATTCCCTATGAATAGCATTTCTTTTGGAAATAATTTTTATTTTTAGCAATGTCTGCTGTGATCTTCCCTGTCCTTTGTTAGTCTCCACTATGCCTTCTTCATTTTTTCCCAGTGAAAGTCAATTGTGATACAGTCAGATTATTCAGCCATTGATGGAACAGGTAGGCTTCATTTATGCTATTAGCATAAGCTTTTAACATAGTTAAAAACATCTCCAGTGATTATGCTCCCAAATATACAGCTCTCTTCTTTCATTAAACTTCCGAAAAAATTAATTACTTAAAATCAACATGGAAATTAAAAGTTTTCCTTTATTCCAGCAACGACCTGTTTGAAGATACATGACAAAGCTAGCCCATACACACAAACAAAACATAAAGTACCTCATAATTAACTAGAAATATGTCACATGAATATAGAACCAGAACTATAAATTTCTGTTAACAGAGTTCAAAGAAGACAATAAATCAAGAGATATGCTGTACTTCCAGTTATTAGTGAGAGTCCACTCAGAAAAGCAAATGAACCCAATCAGGACGTAGAAGTAGGAAACTGACAACTGGGTGACTCAAAAGAGAACTATAGAATCACAGAGATAGCAACAACGGAAGCAATTAACACTGCTAAGGCTTAGGAAACTGAGGGAAGACCCTGGATTTATTGTTGATTTGAAGTCGAGGAGGGCCTCCCACAGAGTGAAGAGAGAGCATTGGCAATGGTGCTGGGTTTCTGGGTGCTGAGGCGTGATGAGGCTGATTCTGTGAGGGTTGGGAAATCGGCAAAATGGATACAGTGGCTGCTACAGGAAGGAATTGCTGCTACCAAAGGGAACAAGCATTCTAGGAAGATATGGGAACAGAAGAACACATCTCCCACAGGAAGCCGATAAGAAGCAGCAAGCCCCATGATCCTGTCCTTGCTGCCTCCTTCTAGCGCTCCTTACTGGCAGACTCAGACAGAGACACTATTAAAGGAAATGTAGTTTTCAGAGCAGGGCACGGAAGAGCGGAATTGGGGCTGAGAGACAGTAGCATAGCATATTAAACGGTACAACAAATGTCCACTTTTCCTAAGTATGTTAATAGATATAAGTGGATTGGGGTGATAGAATAATGATAACTTAAGTTGAACTGAAATTTGAAGGAAAAAAAGAGGCCAAGTTTGTCAACAAGTATAATAACAGTAGTTTTATATTAAGGACATGAAAATGCATGAGAAACGATACTCCAAACCATAACAGGATTGTACTGTAAATTAATTAAATTATTGAAACAGACTATCATGTCTTTAAATTGTAAAATAATTTTCAACCAATGCTGCTAGAAATTTGAGACATTCTTTTCTTATGTGTAACACTTCAAACTAATTTTATTTTCAGTGAATTAAGATTTCAAGTGTGTAAAAGGAAGACAATAAAATATAAAAAAATTAATAATGGTTATTATTTACTGGATTCAGCATGAGGAAAGAATATGAAAACACATATAAAGAGAAACATTAAAGGAAGAGTTACATTGATTAGATATAATGTATAATTCTGAAAGCAACGTTATTAAAGCAAAAATGAAAGGGATAATGATACCTAGGAACAAGTTTTGCAAATTTGTGCGAATAGAGATAACAGTTCTTGGCAGCCAAAAAAATAATAAATGAATACAAATGCAAATCTTTCTCCTTAGAAAAATGAGCAAAAGATTGAAGCAAACAGTAAAAGAGAAAGTTAAAGATAAAGAACATATAAAAATTAAGCCTCTTTAGCAATTAGAGAGATATCAATAAAATAAAAATTCATCCTTTTTGGTATGAAATTGACAAAGGCAATACTACTTAATATTGGCAATATTAAAGGCATTCCCATGCTCAGCTGATGGTAGTAAGTGTGCACAGCTTGTTTAGTAGACAAAATAGCAATATATGTCCTAAACCCTTAAAAATTTTTGAGAATTAAAGAATTTCCCCATTTCTAGGAATCTAACCTAAGAAAATGAACAAAGGTACAGTCAAAGTCTTGAGGATGTGAAATTCAATGTCTTTATAATAATAAAGAAAATTGTCAATTTATTACATATCTAACAATAAGAAAGTTATGGAGAGCCATGTGATGAAATATTATGTAGGTTTTGAAAAGCATGTTCTAAAAATGTACATCTGATAAACTTGGAAACTTTTCAAAACATGCAAATTTTAAAAAGCAAAATACAAAATAATGTTTCTCGTATGAGTCTAGGTAATATATAAAAATAATAATCATTTCAGAATAGTGAATGATTGTTTTACTTCTAAAAATACTTTTAAAATTTTCCATTCATAAAGTGAAACACTAAGATATACAATTTGTAGTGCACATCTGTTTAAAGGACATACATACTCAGAACTTGAAAATCATTCTCAGAGCAAATAGATCTCTCCGCTTTTCCCCAAAAACAAAATGTAAAGACTGAGACTTCCGTAGCAATAACAAATAAAGGAATTAAGTCTCTTCTAAATATCAGCTTCTAGTTCTGTTCAATTCAACATGCAAGCATTTTACAGCAAATAGAATTTGCCAAATATAAATTTTGAAACTTAATTTTTTAGGTTAAATAATCAGTTAAATGCCATTTATAGGTTAATTATTCTAAACTATATTTTCTGACCTCCTTCCTGAGCTCCAGATACACACAATTAACTGTCTACTTGGCATCTAACCATGGAAGTCAGATATGGTTTGACTGTGTTCCCACCCAAATCTCATCTTGAATTGTAACTCCCACAATTCTCATGTGTCATGGGAAGAACCCAGTGGGAAGTAATTGAATCATGGGGGCAGGTCTTTTCGGTGCTGTTCTTGTGATAGTGAATAAGTCTCATGAGACCATGAGACGTGATCATTTTAAAAATGAAAGCTTCCCTGCACAAGCTCTCTATCTCTTTGCCAGCTGCCATCTATATAAGATGAGACTTACTCCTTCTTGCCTTCTGCCATGATTGTGAGGCCTCCCCAGCCACGTGGAACTGTAAGTCCGTTAAACCTCTTTCTTTTGTAAATGGCCCAGTCTTGGGTATGTCTTTATCTGCAGAGTGAAAAAAGACTAATACAGTAAATTGGTACCAGTAGAGTGGGGTGCTGCTGAAAAGATACCCTAAAATGTGGAAGTGACTTTTGAATTGGGTAACAGGCAGAGATTGGAACAGTTTAGAGGGCTCAGAAAAACACAGGAAAATGTGGGAAAGTTTGGAACTCCCTAGATACTTGTTGAATGACTTGGACCAAAATGTTGATAATGATATGGACAATGAATTCCAGGCTGAGGTTGTCTCAGACGGAGATGAGGAACTTGCTGGGAACTGGAGAAAGGTGACTCTTGTTATGTTTTTGCAAAGAGACTGGTGGCATTTTGGCCCTGCCCAAGAGATCTGTGGAACTTCAAACTTGAAAGGGATGATTTAGGGTATCTGGTGGAAGAAATTTCTAAGCAGCAAAGCATTCAAGAGATGACTTGGGTACTGTTAAAGGCATTCAGTTTTATAATGAAGCAGAGCATAAAAATTCAGAAAATTTGAGGCCTGAAAATACAATAGAATAGAAAATTCCATTATCTGAGGAGAAATTCAAGCCCAGCTGCAGAAATTTGCATAAGTAACGAGGAGCCCAATATTGATCCCCAAACAATGGGGAAAATATCTCCAGGGCATATCAGAGCTCTTCATAGCAGCCGCTTCCTTCACACGCCTGGAGGCCTAGGAGGAAAACATAGTTTTGCTGACCAGGTTCAAGGTCTCCATGCTGTGTGTGGTCTAGGGACTTAGTACCCTGTGTCCCAGACACTCCAGCCATGGCTATAAGGGACCAAGGTACAGCTTGGGCCCTGGCTTCAGAGGGTGCAAGCCCCAAGCCTTGGCAGCTTTCACATTGTATTGAGCCTGTGGATGCATGGAAGCCAAGATTTGAGCTTTGGGAACCTACACCTGGATTTCAGAGGATGTATGGAAACTCCTGTATGCCCAGGCAGAAGTTTGCTGCAGGGTAGGGCTCTCATGGAGAACCTTTGCTAGGGCAGTGCCGAAGGGAAATGTGGGGTTGAAAACCCAACACAGAGTCCCTACTGGGGCACAGTGGGGCTGTGAGAAGAAGCCCATCGCCATTCTCCAGACCCCAGAATGGTAGATCCACTGAGAGCTTGCACTGCGTGCCTGGAAAAGCTGCAGACACTCAATGCCAGCCCATGAAGGCAGCGGGGAAGGAGGCTGTACCCTGCAAAGTGACAGGGGTGGGGCTTCCCAAGACTGTGGGAACCTGCCTCTTGCATCAGTGTGACCTGGATGTGAGACATGGAGTCAGAGGAGATTCTTTTGGAGATTTAAGATTTGACTGCCCTTTTGGATTTCAGACTTGCACTGGGCCTGTAGCCCCCTTGTTTTGGTCAATTTCTCCCATTTGGAAAAGATGTATTTACCCAGTGCCTGTATACCCATTGTATCTAGAAAATAACTAACTTGATTTTGATTTTACAGGCTCATAGGTGAAAGGGACTTGCTTTGTCTCAGATTAGACTTTGGACTTTGGACCTTTGATTTAATGCTGAAATGAGTTAAGACTTTGGAGGACTCCTGGGAAGGAATGATTGGTTTTGAAATGTGAGGACATGAGATTTGGGAGGAACTGGGGCAGAATGATATCGTTTGGCTGTGTTCCCACCCAAATCTTTTATTTTATTTTATTTTTTTATTTTTTTTATTTTTTTGAGATGGAGTCTCGCTCTGTCACCCAGGCTGGAGTGCCATGGCACGATCTCCTCTCACTGTAAGCTCTGCCTCCCGGGTTCACGCCATTCTCCCACTTCAGCGTCACGAGTAGCTGGGACTACAGGCGCCTGCCACCATGCCCGGCTAATTTTTTTGTATTTTTAATAGAGACAGGGTTTCACCATGTTAGCCAGGATGGTCTCGATCTGACCTCGTGGTCCGCCAGCCTCGGCCTCCTGAAGTGCTGGGATTACAGGCATTAGCCACTGCGCCCGACCCTCAACCAAATCTTATCTTAAACTGTAACTCCCACAATTCCCGTGTGTCATCAGAGGAACCCAGTGGGGGGTAACTGAATCATGGCAGTGTGTCTTTCCCTTGCTGTTCTCTTGACAGTGAATAAGTCTCAGGAGATGTGATGGTTTTAAAGGCGGGAGTTCCCCTGCACAAGCTCTCTCTCTTTGCCTGCTGACATCCACATAAGATAGGACTTGCCTCTGCTTGCCTTCTGCCATGATTGTAAGGCCTCTACAATCATGTGAGACTCTAAGTCCATTAAACCTCTTTCTTTTGTTAATTTTCCAGTCTTGGGTATGTTTTTATCAGCAGTGTGAAAACAGACTAATACAAAGTCTGAGTTCACAAAATGAACATGTCAAAAAAATTTTTTTTGTCTTCCTTCTGTTTCATTCTATCTCTCTGGTACTCTGCATCAGCAACTTTCTCCTCCTTATTTTCTCTAGAACACACCTAATTACTACTGCCAAAATCTGACACTTTTCTGTATCCCCAACTTTTGCATTAGTGTATTTAGTTACTACCCCATCCGATGCTTCTACCTGAGTCCATGCCCCCTGTATCTCTCTTGAACATTTGAAAGAATTTTTCGTCTAGTTTCTCTGATTACACTCTTTCCCAGACATTCAGTTGTCATAAAATAGCTATACGGGTCATTAAAAATATCAACTAGATCATGTCATTTCCTGGTTTAAAACTCTTTAAAGTTTTCTGTCTTACTTTGGGTTTCTCCAGAGGCAGACCTTGATAAGGATTAAAGTATAAGACTTTATTTGACAGGTAATCCCAGGGAACACTTGTAGGGGAAGTAAGACAGTAAAAGGAATAAAGTCAAAAATTATACATTACCAAGTGCTAGGCTTTGAATATTTGTCCTCTTCAAAACTCGTGTTAAAACTTAATCCACAATGAGACAGCATTGAGAGGTGAGGCACTCAAGACGTGTTAATAACTGGGTCATGAGAAGACATGATTCTGCCCTCAATAAGGGAGTAATGGGTTAATGGCTTACTGGCTTAATGGCTTACTGGGCTCTAATCATGGCAGTAGGATTGGTGGATTTATAAGAAGAGGAAGAGAGGCCTGAGAGACTATGTTCAGCCCCCTCATCATGTGATACCATGAACCACCTTGGGACTCTGCAAGGAGTCTATACCAGAAAGAAGGCCCTCACCAGATGCAAGCCCTTGACCTGGGTCCTCCCAGCCTCTAGAAGTATAAAAAATACATTTTATGTATTTGGTGGTGTTGGATAGAAACTGAGTACACTAATGAAAGAGCTGGGGATAGAGAAGGGTGTCAGAATTTGGCATGAGTAATTAGACATGTTCTAGAGAAAATGAGGAGGAGAAAGCTGCTGATGCAGAAGTACCAGGGAGCTAGGATAAATACATATCTAATTTCAAGTATCTGCTATAAGCAACAGAAAGTAGACTAAGACACCAAACAAGCCACCACTTTGAGGAAGTGGAAATGAATTTCATACAAAATGCTAGAAGCAGTGTAGAATATGTTATCTCAATCATCCCACTGGAGGAGCAAAGAAGCCAGATCTTGTTAGTTGTTTTTTAGGCTGTTCCTGCAAAGGGTTTCATTGGGGGATTATAGGATATAATGCCAGGGTTAATTCCCTGGCATTTCTGGCCTGCCCAACACTGAGGTGTAGAAGGCTTCAGTGGATACACACACACACACACACACACACACACACACACACACACACAGAGCACTCATGGAAAGAGTCACAGGTACTAGCAATTGTAAGTCATATCTGCATTCCTAAAAAAGTTAAGTGGCCAGAGACCAAGGATGAGACATTGAGAGCTAACTGACAGTATAACTTTTGCACTGTGCTAATCTATTAATAACTTACTTAATTTCAAGATAGTGGCTTGTCGTAGCCTTTGTATACACACATACAACAGGAGCCATTGCTATAATTGATTCTAACACTGAAATTGTTACTTATAATCTCCTTCCTACCACTGTTTGTATATTCCCTTTAAAACTGGTTAGCATTTATGTTGATCTAAGAGTTATTCAACCTCAGTACTATTAACATTTTGGGTCATATAATTCTTTATTATTAGGGATGTCCTATGCATTATAGAGCATTAAGCAGCATCTTTGACCTCAACCCACTGATGTGAGTAGCATAGTTCTCATTAAGTTCTGATCGCCAAAAAACATCTTCAGATATTGCCAAATATGTAATACCCCTTCACAGCAATACCTAGATTAGTGTTTGGTTGGATACCTGGGGGAAGATGTTATATTAGTCCATTCTCACACTGCTATAAAGAACTACCTGAGACTGGGTAGTTTATAAAGAAAAGAAGAGGGTAATTTATAAAGAACTATCTGAGACTGGTAATTTCTACATTTCCACAAGCTGTATAGAAGGCATGGCTGGGGAGGCCTCAGGAAACTCTCAATCATGGCCGAAAGTAAAGGAGAAGCAAGCACATCTTACATGACTGGAGCAGGAGGGACAGAGAGGTAGAGGAGGTTCCACACACTTTAAAACAATCAGATCTCTTGAGAAGTCTATCACGAGAACAGCACTAATGGGGGGAAATCTGCCCCCACGATCCAATCACCTCCCACCAGGCCCCACTTTCAACATTAGGAATTATAACTGAACACGAGATTTGGATAAGAATACAGATTCAAATAATATCAGATATGAAAAAACACCAGGGACTGGAAATCTTGGGGCTCCATCTTAGAATTTTGCCTCCCACATCATCCCAATGTTTACTCTGTCGATCCACTAGCTTTTTCATTATATACTAGAAGACAGGAGTGGTAGATCCCATGGTCATATGCCCATTGTCACAACTCCCTGAACAAATGTGGATTCCTTGGTCCAAGGTGATATTATGCTGGATATAATTACCAAAAAGACAAGGGCATTTGTCTTTTTGGTAAAATGATTTATTTTGTTTGGGTATATACCCAGTAATGGGATTGCTGGGTAAAATGGTAGTCCTCTTTTAAGTTTTTTGAGAAATCTCCAAACTGCTTCCACAGTGATTGAACAAATTTATACTAGTTACTCACCAACCGTGTGTCTGTTACACACCAACAGTGAATAAGCCTTCCCTTTTCTCTGCAGCCTCACTAGCATCTGTTGTTTTTGGCTTTTTAATAACAGCCATTCTGACTGGTGTCAGATAATGTCTCATTGTGGTTTTGACTTACATTTTTCTGATGATTAGTGATGTGGAGCGTTCTTTTCATGTTTGTTATTCACTTGCATGCCTTCTTTTGAGAAGCGTCTTTTTATATCCTTTGCCCACTTTTTAATGGGGTTATTTAGTTTTTGTTTGTTGAATTGTTTAAGGTTCTTATTGATTCAAGATATTAAAACGTGTTGGGTGCATAGTTTGTGAAATTTTCTACAATGGTGTAGGCTGTCTGTTTACTCTGTTGATGGTTTATTTGGCTGTACAGAAGGTCTTTAGTTTAATTAGATCCCACTTGTCAATTTTTGTTTTTGTCGTAATTTCTTTTGAGGACTTAGTCATATATTTGTGGCAAATCCAATGTCCAGAATGATATTAACTAGGTATTCTCAAAAATTTTTATAGAGGTATGTCTTACATTTAAGTATTTAATCCATATTGTGTTAATTTATGTGTATCGTGAAAGGTGGAGGTCTAATTTGATTGTTCTGCATATGGCTAGCCAGTTATCCCAGCATCATTTATTGAATAGGGAGTCTTTTCCCCATTATTTGTTTTTGTCAACTCTGTCAAGGATCAGATGGTTGTAAGTGTGAGGGTTTGTATCTGGGTTCACTATCCTTTTTCACTGGTCTATGTGTCTGTTTTGTACCAGTACCATGCTGTGTTGATTATTGTAGCCTTGTAGCATAGCTTGAAGTTTGGTAATCTGCTGTCTCTGGTTTTGGTCTTTTCACTTTGGATTGCTTTGGCTATTCAGGCACTTTCTGAGTTCCATATGAATTTTGGCATATTGTTTTCTATTTCTGTGAAAAATGATACTGGTAGCTTGATAGGAATAGCTTTGAATCTGTATATTGTCCTGGGCAATATGGCTATTTTAAAGATACTGATTTTTCCAATTCATGAGTTTGGAGTGGTTTTCCGTTTGTTTGTGCCATTTATGATTTCTTTCAGCAGTGTTTTATAATTATCCTTGTACAGAACTTTCACTTCCTTGGTTAAATGTATTCCTAGGTATTTTATTTTGTGTATGTGCCAATTGTAAATGGGAATATGTTCTTGAATTGACTCTCAGCTTGAACATTATTGATGTATATAAATACTACTAATTTTTTCACATTTATTTTGTAATCAGAAACTTTACTGAAGTTGTTCATCAGTTCTAAGAGCCTTTTGGCAGAGTCTGTAGGGTTTTCTAGATATAGCATCATATAAACAAAGAGAGATAATTTGACTTCTTGTTTTCCTATTTGGGTGCCTTTTATTTCTTTCTATTGCCTGATTGCTTGGCTAAGACTTCCAATATGATATTGAATAGGAGTGGTGAGAGTGAGTATCCTTGTATTGTTTTAGTCCTTAAGGGGAATGCTTCCAGCTTTTGCCCATTCAGTGTTCCAGTCCTTAAGAGGAATGCTTCCAGCTTTTGTCAATTCAGTACATGTTGGCTTGAGTATGTCATATATGACTTTTATTATTTTAGGTATGTTCCTTTAATGCCTAGTTTGTTCAGGATTTTTATCATGAAGGGATTTGAGATTTTTATCAAAAGTTTTTTATATGTCTATTGAAATAATCATATGGCCTTTATTTTTAATTCTGTTTATGTGGTGAGTCATATGGATCTATTTGTATATGTTGAACTAACCCTATATCCCCAGAATAAAGCCTACTTTATTATGGTGAATTAACGTATTGGTGTGCTGCTGGATTTGGCTTGCTAGTATTTTGTTGAGCATTTTGGCATCTATGTTAATCAATAATATTTGCCTGTTTTCTTTTTTTGTTGTGTCTTTGCCAGATTTTGATACTAGAGGGATGACAGCTTTGTAGAATGGGTTGCAGAAGAGCCTCTCCTCCTCAGTTTCTTAGAAGAGTTTCAGTAGGATTGGTACCAGCTCTTCCTTGTATATCTGATAGAATTTGTCTGTGAATCCATCTGATCCAGAGCTCTGTTTAGCTGGGTTTTTCTTTTTTCTTTTTTTTGTTACTGATTCCATTTTGGAGCTCATGCTCGTCTGTTCAGGGTTTCAATTTCTTCCTGATTCGGTCTTGAGAGGTTGTGTGTTTCCAGAAATGTATCCATTTTCTGTAGATTTTCTAGTTTGTGTGAACAGAGTTGAGTTCCTTAGCCTCTGAGGATCTTTTGTATTACTGTTGAATCAGTTGTAATGTCATCTTTGTCATTTCTGGTTGTTCTTATGTGCATTTTCTCTCTCTTTTTCATGGTTAATTTAGATTGTGGTCTGTCAGTCTTATTTAGCCTTTAAGAGAATCAGCTTTTGGTTTCATTCATCCTTTGTATGGATTTTTGGGTCACAATTCTGTTCAGCTCTGCTCTGATTTTATTTATTTCTTTTCTTCTACTAGGTCTGGGGTTAGTTTGTTCTTGTTTTACTATTTCTTCTAGGTATAATGTTAGATTCTCAATTAGACATCTTTCTAACCTCTTGATATAGGCATTTAGCATTTATAAGTTTCCTCTTAACATTGCTTTTGCTGCATCCCAGAGATTTTGGTATGCTGTGTCTCTATTTTCATTAACTTTGACGAAATTTTTGATTTCTGCCTTAATTTTTTTGCTTACCCAAAAGTCATTCAGGAGAAGTTTAATTTCCACATAATTGTGTGGTTTTGATATATCTTCTTGGTATTGATTTGTATTATTTATTCTATAGCAATCTAAAAGTATGGTTTATATGATTTTGACTTTTTTGAACTCATTGACACTTGATTTATGGCCAAGCATGTGGTTGATCTTAGAGTATTTTCCAGGTGCAGATGAGAAGAATGTATATTCTGTGGTTAATGGGTGGGGTGTTCTGTAGATATCTGAGGTCCAACTGGTAAAGTGTTGAATTTAAGTCCAGAATTTCTTGTTAGGTTTTTGCCTTGATGATCTGTCTAATGCTGTCAGTAGGGTGCTGAAGCTCCCCACTACCATTGTGTGGCTGTATGAAACTTTTCATAAGTCTAGAAGTATTTAAGAATCTGGGTGCTCCAATGTTGGGTTCATATATATTTAGGATAGTTAAGTCTTCTGTTTGCATGATAGATCTTTCTCCAACTCTTTACTTTGATCATATGGGTGTCATTACATGTCAGATGGGTCTCTTGAAGACAGTGAATGGGTGGCTCTTGTTTTTTTATCTGACTCACTACTTTGTGCATTTTAAGTGGGATGTTAAGACTGTTTACATTCAAGGTTAATATTGATATATAAGGTTTTGATCCTTTTGTCATATTTGTAGCTGGTTGTTTTGTAGACTTAATTGTGTAGATGTTTTATAGGGTGTGTTGGCTATGTACTTAAGTGTGTTTTTGTGGTAGCAGGTATTATTATTTTGCTTTTATGTTTAGAACTCCCTTAAGAATTTCTTGTAAGGCTGGTGTAGTGGTAACATATTTTCTAAGTGTTTGCTTGCCTAGAAAGTATTCTATTTCTTCTTCACTTATGAAGCTTAGTTTGGTGGGATATAAATTTCTTTTGTGTGTGTGTGTGAATGCTGAGAATAGGGCCTTAATCTCTTCTGTTTTGTAAGGTATCTGCTGAGAAGTCTGCCGTTAGTCTAGGGGTGTTCCCTTTATATGGGATCTGATCTTTTTTCCAACTGTCCTTAAGATTTTTTCTTTGGCATTGACCTTAGTCTAGTGACTATTTGCATTAGTGATGTCCATTTTGTATATTATTAGTCAGGTGTTCTCTAAGTTTCTTGTATCTTGATGTCTATCTCTCTAACCATATTAGGGAAATTTTCTTGAATTATTCTCTCAGATATGTTTTTCAAGTTGTTTACTTTTTCTCCTCTCCCAGGGATGCCAATAATTTGTATGTTTGGCACTTTAACTAATTCCATATTTCTTGAAGACTTTGTTCATTTTTAAAAATTTTTTTTTCTTGAATATTTGTTTTTCAAAGAGACCAGCCTTCAAGCTCTGAAATTGCTTCTTCTGCTTAGTCTAGCTTTCAATTGTATTTTGAAATTTCTTAAGTGAGTTTTTCAATTCCAGTAGCTCTAGCTCTAATCAGCTTCTTTTTAAAATGTTTATCTCTTTCTTCATTTCCTGGATTGCTTCCGAAGTTTCTTTGTGTGATTTTCAACCTTTTCTTTGATCTCATTGAGCTTTCTTGCAATCCATGCTTTGAATTTTGTATCTGTCATTTCTGAGTTTCCATTTTGATTAGGATCCATTGCTGAAGAGCTAGAGTGATCCTTTGGTGGTGTTGCAACATTCAGATTCTTCATGATAACATAATTCTTTTATTGGTTTCTTCCCATCTGGAGAGGAGTGTGTTGGACAGGATCTTTGGCTTTGCTTGTAAAGTCCTAGGGACTTCTGCTGGCAGGATTTATATTAGGCTGTGTGGTTAGATGGACAGGCCAGTAGATGGTGCTTGCAGGAAATAACTAGCTATGGGACAGCAGGTGGGTATGTATCTGATCTTTTTTTTCACTGTGAGGTGCTCTCTGCTGTTTCAGGTGAAGGGCTAGACAGTGTTGTACCATGTGGGTGAGGGGACAGAGCTGGGCAGAGCAAATGTCCTGATGGCAAGTGCAGGTACCAGCCCTGACAAGGGTGGCTTGGAGGAGGCCTTGGTGAAGTACACTGAAATCTCTGTGGGGAGTGGGGGAGCTGCACTGGTTCCCCTTCCATAGGCAGCAACTTGATGTTTCCCTATCACATCCTTGTTCTAGGGTTTGTAACTCCTAGTTCATATGCACATTGTAGCATATCCCTGGACCACAATGTGATTGAGAGCCATGGGAAATGACTAATTTGCAACTCTCCATGGCTGTGGTTTTAGGGCATTACCTCATCACTCAGCCTGATACAGATAGCTTTATGGTTTATCTGTTCTCAAATGTAGCAGTACTGCTGCTTCTTTAAAGGGGGGCTCCACATTTGCATCCATATAGGTTGGTAATGGTGTGGTGATATTGGATGGTTGAGTCGGCCTGAGCTCAGGCCCTGGGAGAAATGATCAGATGCTAGCAGAGTTAGAATGGGGTAGAGAGTTTCTCAGTCCTAGCACACTATATGGCCCACTGGACAACGTGTATGTATGCTGAAGGAGCTGGAACCAAGTCTGGCTGGTTCAAAGTTCAGGTGCTGGCTGTGATGGGGAGGGGTGGACTCGTCCTCAGGTCACTGGCTGAACTTTCAAGCATGGTTAAGTGGGATACTTAGGTAGTGGGAACCTGAGGGAATATTACAGACCGGTGGGGTTGAGTTTTCGGAAGGGCTCTGGGATGCAGGTAAAATGCTCAGATGGGGCAGGGTGGCTGTGCTGTGGGCCTTTAGCTATGCTAATAGAGACTAGTGGCTGCCAGGCATGTGACACACTTGCATTTCTCTCCCACTTCACTGTTGTGGACGCACAAAGGAGGTACCACGCCTTGCCTGTTATCTTGGAGTTTTCTACCAGAGGAAAGCAGAGCCACGACTGACCACAGTGTTCAGGCAGGGGCAGAGTCACTATGCTGGGAGCCCAAGCCTACAAGCCCTGCCTGGTGAGGTGAAGCTGGGGCGGGGGTCACACAGTGTGCTGTCTGGGCACTTCCTGGAGGAGCACAGGGCCAGAACCGCCCCCCACTGTTCAGACAGAGGTAGGGTTGCTGCACAGGGAGCCTTGCCCGGTGAGAAACAGTGGGGTAGTCAGGGCAATCTGGCCACTCTTCAGCACTGTGGCTGTGGCCTCTACTGGGGCTACAGCAGCTGCCACCAGGCTGCTCAGGGATCCAAGGTCTGTGGGGCTCCACATAGGCTTAAGCAGAGACTCTACAAAGCCTCCAGGTGACTTTCTTTGTCGATCTGGAGTCCCTCGGGGGAAACCATGGGTCCTCCCATTCCCAAAATTGCGAAGATCCATGGTGGAAGTGTGGATATTCTGGGGTCTCTCACTCGCCTAACCTTTTCCCTGTATTAGGGAGCTTCCCCTGGTTCCATGCCAGTTCTGAGTGGGCAGCTGCCCAGCTTTATTCCTCTCCATTCTCTGTGGGTTCTGTCACTTCCTTGGTAAATCTCAGCATGATCTCTTAGATGATACACCTGAAGAGGTGGTATTTACTCAAAGTCTTTGTTGCCTTTCCATGAGAGCGATGCACATTAACTGCTTTTAGTCAGCCAGCTTGAAACTCCCCCTCCTTAATTTATTTTCATAGTTGAATAATATTCCATTTATGGTTATACCACGTTTTCCTTATTAATCAGTTGGTGTAAATTTGGGTTGCTTATACTTTTTGGGTATTATAAATAATGCTACTATGAATATTTATGTACAAAATTTTATGCGGTATTAAAGAAAATTCAATGACACTTGTTAAAGCATGTTAAGGAAGACTTTACTCAGGACCTTTGTAATAAATTTAGGGACCACTGTAACAGAGATATTTCAATGGGGGAAAAAGGTGCAGTCCAACTCCAAAAACAGTATCAGCAAGTGGGAATTTACAGCCAAGGAGCAGGAGGGGGGTCAGTGGATGGAAAATTACTAAGAGGAAACATCAGGGATAAGGGAGATTCTGGCTAAACCATCCTAACAGGATTTTTGCTGAAGACAGGTCAGGGTGATCAGACATCACCTGGGAAATGGTGGGGGATGAGAAACCCAGTCAGATATGAAAGATTATCAGTTATCAAGGGTGGAGATTTCTTGCTAAACTGATTTATCAGGGTTCTTTGCTAAAACTGAATTTTATGAGAAAGTATGCGGATAGGCCTAGAAGGTTCAAAAGCCTGACTAAAGTTTGGCCAAGCAAAGAGTCTTTGTCAGTGGGTAAACCCACCTCTGAACTTGGTCAGGTTTTTCCTCCTCTATCAGATGGTCCTGATGAACATCCCATGAAAACTCACATGTGATTACACTGAGGAAGAGTCATTGGTGCAACAGATGTCATGAAGTTCACAGCCGTTTGCTTAGGGCTGATCGTAAATGTAGCACTTCTTTTATATGATGCACTGTTGCTGTTTCTGCCACACCTTATAACTTGGTGGATGAAAAATAGCTTAAAATGGGTGGCTCTGGTTACATAGACATTTGATGTTCCATGATCAGTCACCGTCTCTACGGGGGCCCAATGCCATTCCAAGAGAGCTTTATAAACAGTGAACATTTCTCTTCTGCATAACCTGTGACCTTGTTTCAGAACCCAAAGAGTCTGAATTGAAACTCACATATTGGTGCTGGCCTGAGATGTGACATATTGCCATTATTTACTATGGATAGTTTTAGAATTCTGGAATTTGCCAGGTCATACGGACCAAGCAGTAAGACTGACCTATGATCTGACCTTGCCACAAATTTGTCTCTTGCTATAGATCCTACTCAAAAGTAGCAGCCTTCTAAGTAATCTGATGTGATAGTTAATTATCAGTCCTTTCTAATCTATCTATCTAATCTATCCATCCATCCATCCTATTGGTTCTGTCTCTGTGGAGAACCCTAATACACCTGATAAATGGATCAGAAAATATTTCTTTTTTTTTTTTATTATACTTTAAGTTCTAGGGTATGTGTGCACAACGTGCAGGTTTGTTACATATGTATACTTCTGCCATGTTGGTGTGCTGCACCCATCAACTCGTCATTTACATCAGGTAAAACTCCCAATGCCATCCCTCCCCCCACCCCCCTCCCCATGATAGGCCCTGGTGTGTGATGTTCTCCTTCCCGAGTCCAAGTGATTTCATTGTTCAATTCCCACCTATGAGTGAGAACATGCAGTGTTTGGTTTTCTGTTCTTGCGATAGTTTGCTGAGAATGATGGTTTCCAGCTGCATCCATGTCCCTACAAAGGACACAAACTCATACATTCTATGGCTGCATAGTATTCCATGGTGTATATGTGCCACATTTTCTTAATCCAGTCTGTTACTGATGGACATTTGGGTTGATTCCAAGTCTTTGCTATTGTGAATAGTGCCACAATGAACATACGTGTGCATGTGTCTTTATAGCAGCATGATTTATAATCCTTTGGGTATATACCCAGTAATGGGATGGCTGGGTCATATGGTACATCTAGTTCTCGATCCTTGAGGAATCACCATACTGTTTTCCATAATGGTTGAGCTAGTTTACAATCCCACCAACAGTGTAAAAGTGTTCCTATTTCTCCACATCCTCTCCAGCACCTGTTGTTTCCTGACTTTTTAATGATTGCCATTCTAACTGGTGTGAGATGGTATCTCATTGTGGTTTTGATTGGCATTTCTCTGATGGCCAGTGATGATGAGCATTTTTTCATGTGTCTGTTGGCTGTATGTATGTCTTCTATTGAGAAATATCTGTTCATATCCTTTGCCCACTTTTTGATGGGGTTGTTTTTTTCTTGTAAATTTGTTTGAGTTCTTTGAAGGTTCTGAATATTAGCCCTTTGTCACATGAGTAGATTGCAAAAATTTTCTCCCATTCTGTAGGTTGCCTGTTCACTCTGATGGTAGTTTCTTTTGCTGTGCAGAAGCTCTTTAGTTTAATTAGATCCCATTTGTCAATTATGGCTTTTGTTGCCATTGCTTTTGGTGTTTTAGACATGAAATCCTTGCCCATACCTATGTCCTGAATAGTATTACCTAGGTTTTCTTCTAGGGTTTTTATGGTATTAGGTCTAACATTTAAGTCTCTAATCCATCTTGAATTAATTTTCGTATAAGGAGTAAGGAAAGGATCTAGTTTCAGCTTTCTACTTATGGCTACCCAATTTTCCCAGCACCATTTATTAAATAGGGAATCCTTTCCCCATTTCTTGTTTTTCTCAAGTTTGTCAAAGATCAGATGGCTATAGGTATGTGGTATTATTTCCGAGGACTCTGTTCTGTTCCACTGGTCTATATCTCTGTTTTGGTACCAGTACCATGCTGTTTTGGTTACTGTCGCCTTATAGTATAGTTTGAAGTCAGGTAGCATGATGTCTCCAGCTTTGTTCTTTTGACTTAGGATTGTCTTGGCAATGCGGGCTCTTTTTTCGTTCCATATGAACTTTAAAGCAGTTTTTTCCAATTCTGTGAAGAAACTCATTGGTAGCTTGATGGGGATGGCATTGAATCTATAAATTACCTTGAACAGTATGGCCATTTTCACGATATTGATTCTTCCTATCCATGAGCGTGGAATATTCTTCCATTTGTTTGTGTCCCCTTTTATTTCACTGAGCAGTGGTTTGTAGTTCTCCTTGAAGAGGTCCTTTACATCCCTTGTAAGCTGGATCCCTAGGTATTTGATTCTCTTTGAAGCAATTGTGAATGGAAGTTCATTCATGATTTGGCTCTCTGTTTGTCTGTTACTGGTGTACAAGAATGCTTGTGATTTTTGCACATTAATTTTGTATCCTGAGACTTTGCTGAAGTTGCTTATCAGCTTAAGGAGATTTTGGGCTGAGATTTTGGGGTTTTCTAAATATACAATCATGTCATCTGCAAACAGGGACAGTTTGACTTCTTTTTTTCCTAACTGAATACCCTTGATTTCTTTCTCTTGCCTGATTGCCCTAGCCAGAACTTCCAACACTATGTTGAATAGGAGTGGTGAGAGAGGGCATCCCTGTCTTGTGCCAGTTTTCAAGGTGAATGTTTCCAGTTTTTGCCCATTCAGTATGATATTGGCTGTGGGTTTGTCATAAATAGCTCTTATTATTTTGAGATACGTTCCATCAATACCTAGTTTACTGAGAGTTTTCAGCATGAAGGGCTGTTAAATTTTGTCAATGGCCTTTGCTGCATCTATTGAGATAATCATGTGTTTCTTGTCTTTGGTTCTGTTTATATGCTGGATTACGTTTATTGATTTGCATACATTGAACCAGCCTTGCATCCCAGGGATGAAGCCCACTTGATCGTGGTGGATAAGCTTTTTGATGTGCTGCTGGATTCGGTTTGCCTGTACTTTATTGAGGATTTTTGCATTGATGTTCATCAGGGATATTGGTCTAAAATTCCCTTTTTTTTGTTGTGTCTCTGCCAGGCTTTGGTATCAGGATGATGTTGGCCTCATAAAATGAGTTAAAAAAAGAGGATTCCCTCTTTTTCTATTTATTGGAATAGTTTCAGAAGGAATGGTACCAGCTCCTCCTTGTACCTCTGGTAGAATTCAGCCGTGAATCCATCTGGTCCTGGACTTTTTTTGGTTGATAGGCTATTAATTATTACCTCAATTTCAGAGCCTGCTATTGGTCTATTCAGGGATTCAACTTCTTCCTGGTTTAGTCTTGGAAGAGTGTAAGTGTCCAGGAAATTATCCATTTCTTCTAGATTTTCTAGTTTATTTGTGTAGAGATGTTTATAGTATTCTCTGATGGTAGTTTGTATTTCTGTGGGGTCAGTGGTGATATCCCCTTTATCATTTTTTATTGCGTCTATTTGATTCTTCTCTATTTTCTTCTTTATTAGTCTTGCTAGCAGTCTATCAATTTTGTTGATCTTTTCAAAAAACCAACTCCTGGATTCATTGATTTTTGGAGGGTTTTTTGTGTCTGTATCTCCTTTAGTTCTGCTCTGATCTTAGTTATTTCTTGCCTTCTGCTAGCTTTGGAATGTGTTTGCTCTTGCTTCTCTAGTTCTTTTAATTGTGACAATTATGTGTCTTGGAGTTGCTCTTCTCGAGGAGCATCTTTGTGGCGTTCTCTGTATTTCCTGAATTTGAATGTTGGCCTGCCTTACTAGGTTGGGGAAGTTCCCCTGGATGATATCCTGAAGAGTATTTTCCAACTTGGTTCCATTTTCCCCCTCACTTTCAGGCACCCCAATCAGACGTAGATTTTGTCTTTTCACATAATCCCATACTTCTTGAAATCTTTGTTCATTTCTTTTTCCTCTTTTTTCTTTAGACTTCTCTTCTTGCTTCATTTCATTCATTTGATCCTCAATCACTGATACTCTTTCTTCCAGTTGATCAAGTCAGTTACTGAAGCTTGTGCATTTGTCACGTATTTCTCGTGTCATGGTTTTTATCTCTGTCAGTTCGTTTATGGCCTTCTCTGCATTGATTATTCTAGTTATCCATTCTTCCATTCTTTTTTCAAGATTTTTAGTTTCTTTGTGCTGGGTACATAATTCCTCCTTTAGCTCTGAGAATTTTGATGGACTGAAGCCTTCTTCTCTCAACTCGTCAAAAGTCATTCTCTGTCCAGCTTTGATCCGTTGCTGGTGATGAGCTGCGTTCCTTTGGAGGGGGAGATGCGCTCTTATTTTTTGAATTTCCAGCTTTTCTGCCTGCTTTTTCCCCATCTTTGTGGTTTTATCTGCCTTTGGTCTTTGATGATGGTGATGTACTGATGGGGTTTTGGTGTGGATGTCTTTCCTGTTTGTTAGTTTTCCTTCTAACATCAGGACCCTCAGCTGTAGGTCTGTAGGAGATTGCTTGAGGTCCACTCCAGACCCTGTTTGCCTGGGTATCAGCAGCAGAGGCTGCAGAAGATAGAATATTGCTGAACAGTGAGTGTACCTGTCTGATTCATGCTTTGGAAGCTTTGTCTCAGGGGTGTACCCTGCCATGTGAGGTGTGGGGTGTCAGTCTGCACCTAGTGGGGGATGTCTCCCAGTTAGGCTACTCAGGGATCAGGGACCCACTTGAGCAGGCAGTCTGTCCGTTCTCAGATCCAACCTCCATGTTGGGAGATCCACTGCTCTCTTCAAACTGTCAGACAGGGTTGTTTGCATCTGCAGAAGTTTCTGCTGCTTTTTGTTTAGCTGTGCCCTGTCCCCAGAGGTGGAGTCTACAGAGACAAGCAGGCCTCCTTGAGCTGCTGTGGGTTCCACCCAGTTTGAGCTTCCCAGTGGCTTTGTTTACCTACTTAAGCCTCAGCAATGGTGGGCACCCCTCCCCCAGCCTCACTGCTGCCTTGCAGTTAGATTGCAGACTGCTATGCTAGCAATGAGGGAGGCTCCGTGGGCATGGGACCCTCCTGGCCAGGTGTGGGATATAATCTCCTGGTGTGCCATTTGCTAAGACCTTTGGTAAAGCACCATATTGGGGTGGGAGTTACCCAAATTTCCAGGTGTTGTGTGCCTCAGTTCCCCTGGATAGGAAAAGAGATTCCCTTCCTCCTTGCACTTCCCAGGTGAGGCGATGCCTTGCCCTGCTTCAGCTCTCACTGGTTGGGCTGCAGCAGCTGACCAGCACTGATTGTCTGACACTCCCTACTGAGATTAACCCACTACCTCAGTTGAAAATGCAAAAATCACCCATCTTCTGTGTTGCTCGTGCTGGGAGCTGAAGACTCCAGAAAATATTTCTAAATGTGGCAGCAGCAGTGCCTCCTACAGTTTTCACTGCATTCAAGCTAAAAGCTAAATATGTCCAATGGCATGAAAATTATTCCATGAACTGCCTTTCCCCACTTATTTCTTCTACTTTATCACTTACCACTTCTCATTGCTTACCATGACTTTCCTGGTCCTTCTGGAACACACAAAAGTTGATCCATCCTGAAGCCATGTCACCTTCTGCACCTCTGAGCAGAATACTCCACTCACACATCTCCTCAGACTGACTCCTGCCCAGGAGTCAGATATCTGTCCAAACATCATGACCTCAGATTCAGAGGGCTCTTCTCCCTGACTGCCTTTAAAGTAGTTCCTACCCCATTCACTTTTCCTTGCTTTTGATTACTTATTCTGATTATGTTTCTCTATAGAACTTATAACTACAATCACAGTACATATTTATTATTTACATATTTTTTTCTTCCATAAGAATGTAAACCTCACAGAACATGGAACTGACCTTTCTGACTCTCAGGTATAGACCCTCCATCAAGCATACTTGCTGAGTGAGTGAATTGAGAAACTGAAGGAATAATCACAGTTAGTCATCTTGTAGAAAGAAGAGACTGACATGTTAGCTGAATAAATATACATATCCTAGGATGTAGGTTTAAAACCTTGGGTGAGTATTAGAATGAAGAATTTCTGATGTGAAGACTTCTTAACACAAAAGAATAAACCTTGAGCACATTTTAATGAAACCAAACAGTAGAAATTGAGACATATAAGAAAACCTTTCCTCAAGATATTATGACAAGTGAGTATTTGAGACCATTTTCTAAATGATTTATTACTTTTAGAAAAAAAATGTTAAGAACGGAAAAACTCTTATTGTAAGACATGCAGTTAATGATCTTGCCTAATGACTAGACCTGCACCTCCCCTCCCCTGTTATGAAGTAGCTTACAGCTACAACCTAAAAGTATTAAAAGTGTATATGTTTGGAGAGTAAGGATACCAATGGAATATACCTTAGGGAAATCAAAAATTGTAATTGTATCGTCTAGAAATTTTCATCTGAAGATGTGCATATTTCTTAATTTGGTAATTGAGCTGTACCTGCATGGAATAAAGTGAGTTTACATTCCCCAAATGTTCCAGGCACTTCACCCGAGTTCATACACATCAGGTTTATATGCAACCATGTGAGTATATTAACCATAGAATGAGAGATAAATGAGTGAACAGAAAGTATGAACAAAATTTAAAGATTTTGTTTCATCACAGGCTCAAAGTAAGACCGCAGTGGCAACAGATTTATAGTGTCCAGAACTAGAATATAAATGACATCATCTCTCCAAGTAAACTGTGTCTGCTTTAAGATATATATTAGCCAAATGAAGTCCATCTGAAAATGAATTGTTATGATAATAAAGGGTTTGGAAACAATGACAGAAGACAGAGATGTTTAGCAAAGAGTAGGCAATAGCTTGTCTGAGAACACTGTAGCTGTATTTAGCATTTAAATAGCTCTTACACATAGAACTAGGAAACAATAATATTTGCAGGGGGTTGAATTGTAGTTCTCTATGTAGAAAAAATTTTTGACAGTTAAAGATGTCTCAACATGACATGAAGAGCATTGTTTTCCTCCCTGCCTTGCTCTAGGATATGGAATTTTCTACCTCCAACACTTAAAAGAATGAGCAAAACTGTATTTCAGAATAATACAGCTGTATATCAAATTCAGTTAGGCCAGAGTTAGAAATCAAGATTACAGTTTATAAGGCCTGAGTTGGAAGATAGCTGAAATGGGTGGAGGGAGCATCAGAATGAAAACAATCAGGCGCATTGATTGGCAGTAGGTAAGGGAGAGGAGGCGGTGTTGTGTGATGCATTACTTTCTGGATGTGGTAGGGTATTTCCAAAGGTAGCTGCAATTGTAGCTCCCGTCCTACAGCTTTTGGCAATGAGGCTTTGTGGCTACTCTATTCAAAAAGTGGAGTGTATTTCTGTTTCATCAAGCCTTGAATCAGGGATAATCATGAATTGTTTTAACTAATAGAGTATGAAAGAACTGATCAGTGATGAGGTGACTGTTCTGAACCTAGATTTTCAGATGCCTGCTACTTTCTTGTTCTCTCTTGGAAGCCAGCTGTCATGCTACAAGGGGTTACAGATTCTCATGCTGAAGATAGAGCCACATAGAGCTTGAAGGATAAGACACTACAGAGAAAGAGAGAGACTATATCGGGTAGCACCAAAGTGCCAGGTATAAAGCCATCTTGAATCTTTGGGTCCTATTTGGCTGAGCGAGTGATCCTATTGGCAATATGCAAACTAGAAAAACAGCCCTATTAATTCTTGCCCAAATTCCTACCTATATAATTGCAAGAAATAATAAATTATAGTTGTTAAAAGTCATGATATGGTCTTGTGCTACATCAATAGATTTCTGAAATGCTAGCTGCTTATGATCAGTACATGTGTCATATCAGACTGAGATTTCCAGCCACTGGCAGTATTCAAGAAGAGATTCTGTAATCATTTGTGGGAAGTTGTAGAAAATAAATGAGTATAGGATAGGTCAGGTCAGGTCAGATGGCCTCTGAGGTCTTTTCTAATAATTGAATACTATAGGAGTACCTTTCCAGGTCCTCTGATTACAGAAAAAATATGAGATAAGGTATGTCTTCCTCCCATCCTCTCCATAACTCATAATGGGGAATTGGTCTGAGTGATCTGCTACTTTCTGATTCTAGAAGAGACCTATAGCTGCATAGCTACAAGACTTAGGAAAATTAACGACATTCATCAATCTGTAGTTGTTTTGATAGCCTAGCAATATTAAAAATATAATTTAAATAACTTACCAATGCAAATATTTTATATCTTAAGATTGTTTAATCATGCAAATTCAGTCCCAGGGAATCCTAAACAAGAGGATGTTGTACTTGCTCACTCTTCCCAAACCCCTACCTCCACCTCAGTAATATTAGCTTACTCATTTCTAATTGAAAAGTGTATACTTAGATTCTGAATCACTGAAAACAGATAAGAATTCAAAACTCATATACAGTCTCAGACCTAAGTGAGAAATAATAATGAAATGATGAACCCAACAAGAAATCGGATTTTTACTAAAATTGATAAGAAATGAAGCATATGGATAAAAATAAAAGATAAAGTGAAGGCGAAACCACTTTGATGATTTTTATACATTTTAATCTCTCAGCAATATCAGTGAAAAAGATAACAAAAACCTGTATGTAGAATGGTCCAGATAATTTTGTAAGGAGAAGAAACCCTGGAGGATCTTTTATAGTCAACATTCCTATGAGATATCATCATTTACATAAGATTAGAAAGGAAACAGTTTGTGTGCATAGGGAAAGCAGGATATTTATGTAGAGAGAAATCACCAGTGTGGTTCAGATAATATCAGTATTGGAAGAGCTCTGGGTATCCTTTCCCTCCACCTGAGATAAACAAAGGAAAGAGGGGAAAATATTAAAGGGAATGGAATATAAATTAGAATTTGGGAGAAATATAATCTGTAGGAATGGCCACAGCTAAATAAGCATTCTCTTCCCTCTATTGTGCTGTGGGTGAAAAATAAGTAAAGTAAGAATGGGCCGTAAAGAAAAACTAAAATTTCTACTAGTTTTGTTATTATGAATAAATGTGTAGAGAAGTATTTTTTAATAGTAAGTGAAATTCTTCTATCCTCTAACTCTGGTATTTTAAGTATTTTAGTTTCCATTCTCTTTCCCTTGCAAGGCCTCCATATTTATCATATATTTTACATAAAGGATTAAGGAAATTAACAATAGAAACCTAGGAATGAAGGAAACAAAAACAAATTGCTTCCATAATTTTGCTTTTTCTTGCATCATATAGATTTATGTCCATTATAGAATGTACAAAGTAAAAAACAGCAAAATACAGGTACAAGAGAAAACATGGATAAATCTTAGATGTGTTGAATAATAAAAAAGAGGTCAGCAAGACACACAAAAATGTCCATACAATATGCATGATTTTATTTACAGAAAATTTAAGAACAGGCAAAACTAATTGTTGATGACAGAAGTCACAATACAAGTTACCTCCTGGAGGAGGTTGTATGGACAAGATAGGGCACAAAACAACCTTATTGCATGCTGGAAATGTTCTATATCTTGATCTAGGTGATGGTTAAAAGAATGCAAACATATGCAAATAATTCTTCAACTGCATCAGTAAGAGTAATGTACTTTATACAGTTTGCTATATGTTTATTATATCTCAATTTAAAAAGAGATAGAGATTGAGACAACATGTAAGCTCTGAGGCAAACGTGTTAATTTTGGAGAACCCTAGTGTGAACACTTCAAAAGAAAGACTGTTGTCCCCCAGAGCAGCTGAGGCTTAGAAATCAAAAGAGGCTTGTGTGACTGACAATTGAAAGAATCATTCTGCATATATTAAGACATCACAGAGAAAACAAATAGTGGTTTCAATTGTGAGCTCTAAATAAGGAGCCACAAGGGTGGAAGCTCCAAACTGTAGGCTTTGGCTTGCAATTTCTCTACTTCTCACATGGGCAAACTCTATGTTGCAAGTCCCAACAAGAGCAGTAGTGGAGATTTATTTGTTCAACAATACTGAGCAATTCTCCTAAGAAATTGAGGACAGTTAATACGAAAATATATGTAAAAAGTAATTACCAAGACAAATCAGAATACAAATAAGGCATATATAAAGAAAATGAAGATAAAGTCAATAAAGACAGATAATTGCTATGATTACACTTTAAATTTGATTCAGTTTCTCAGCAGCCAGTAAACAGAGGTAAAGCTAATCAGTGTTTTAATTCCCATTGTCCGAAGAGAAGACAAATGTCAGTCTCCCAAGGGAAATAAATTTGTCTGGAATTGACTTGATGTTATAATCCACACTAAGTGATACCCACTTTGTCCAACAATATGGTAGAGAGATCATTAGATTGAAATAAAAAGACCTGGATTTTGATCTCAAGAACTCATCATTCTCCAGTTAGGTAGTTCTCACCTTTCTAAACCTCAGTTTTCCTGTCTTTAAAAAAATAATGATAACAATAATAATAATAGCTAACACAAATACGCTTGCTATGTGCTGCGTACTGAATTAATTCAGTTCTCACTACAGCCTTAGTAATAGGGGCATTGGGCTCAAAAAGGTTAAATGACTGGCCTGAAATCACAAATATAGTAAAACAATGATAATTATTCCTTTTTATTTTACCTCATGAATTGATTGTACAAATCACATGTGATGTTTTGTTAGTTTTTCTGAAAATATTCTACAATTTGAAAACTTAAATTTGACAAATAAGTGTCTTGTACCTACTTATAAGCACAGCATTTTGTTAGATAAATGAAGATCCACAAAAAGGTATATGGTATTCTTCCTTGATTTAATAAAAGACGACCACTCTCTAAGGCCAATGGCCCTGACAGATCTTCATATAAATATGTCTTCACTTTAGCCCATCCTTTCCTATACTTTTCCAAACCTTTTGCTACTATTGTTTAGAGCTCCTTTATCTCTTTATTCTTCAATTCTCTCTCCCCAGCTTTATTGTTTTCTATTTGGTATTAATTGAAAGAATGGGTACAATTGTAAAATAACAAATGTATAAGCAGCAAAATAAAGTTGATGGAACCTAAAAAAAACACATTCATTCAGTGAACTTGTGATGAGAGTAAACCACAATAATTATAATAACTTTAATTAGATAAAACCTCTTAATATGTAATATAGATACCAGTAATTTAATCTGACTATGGAGAATAAGGAAAAAATAGAGACAATGATTACACACAACACTTTGAAAAAATTTTGTTTCTCTGGCGTAATTGTAGAGTATTTTCAAGTCAAAAGAATTAGCTAAAGAATTAGCTAATAAGCTAAATGTTGTCCTGGAGTGGTGGCTCACGGCTGTAATCCCAGCACTTTGGGAGGCCAAGATGGGCGGATCACGAGGTCAGGAGATCGAGACCATCCTGGCTAACACGGTTAAACCCCATCTCTACTAAAAAAAAAAAAAAAAAAAAAAAAGCCAGTCGTGGCGGCAGGTCCCTGTAGTCCCAGCTACTCGGGAGGCTAAGACAGGAGAATGGCGTGAACCCGGGAGGCGGAGCTTGCAGTGACCCTAGATCGCGCCACTGCACTCCAGTCTGGGCGACAGAGTGAGACTCCGTGTCAAAAAGAAAAAAAAGAAAACAAAAAGAAAAATGTTGCAGCATATTTGTATGTTAATGGCAACAATTGTTTGGAAAGGGAGAAATTGTTGATACAGAGAAAACAGGGGTTGAGAGACAAAATCGTCGCGCGAGGAAGAGAAGATGGGATCGAGTGCCTAAGGGAAGTTGATCTTTAATAAAGTATAGAGACAAGTCATCCATTATAACAATAGAGAAAGCAAAATATAAAGGTGTAGTACATAATATTGGTTGTCTCCAAAATTGCTATTTCCTCCTTTATCTTTTCTAAAATGATTCAAATTATGTTAAGATATGCCTAGGATTAATAGACCCACTTCAATGGACTGGACCTAACCAATCGTATTTCCTTTTTGATTATGATTGGTTTAGGGGTGGGCATATGGTTAAAATTGCTCAAAGATATATAGGTAATAGTTTGTTCAAAAGTTTGGGAAATTGTTTTGTTCTTTGCTTAAAAGGAGACACATGCAAAGAGAAACTCCTACTATCTATGTTTTGATGTATCAGGACATGATGTTGGAGTTGTGGCAACTATCTTATAGCCAAGAGAATCACAGAGAAGCCACCTAGAGCCGTAATATTTTTAAGCATGGAACTAATCAATACTGAAACCACATATCTCTGTTTTTATTTAATGTGATATTTTAAAACTCATTTTAAAACCAATTTTCATAGTGTATTTTGCTGATTGTTGAATAAAACATCCTAAATGGTTCGATGAATAATGTGTGCATATTAATGGAGGCTGATAGATTTGATGATAAAAAGACAAGAGCATTCTATTCTGGTGGCATCTGTGTTATCAGTGAAGCAAGAATAGATTTTACTGTCAGTGAAGAGAGCTTAAAGTGATTGAGAGAGAGAAAATATGAGAGTCATTTTGATGACAAAGCAAGTCAATTTACTAGGGAAGTATAAAAGGAATGCTTAGCATTACTGAGTGCCCACTAAAGATTAGTGACTATAAATTTAAGGGTAAAACAGTCAGGGTAGTTGTGCTTTTTCTCCACCCAATGTTCAGATATTCGGGTATATGCACAGAATAAGCAGAATTACGAGTTTAAGCAGGCTTGGCATTTTGCCAAGCAAGTTTTGGCAGCATTAAAGAAAGGCAGGGAGTTGAGGGCCTCTGCAAGAGAGTGGTTAAAGTGATTAATTATGAAGGCTAATATAGGTAAAGAGAAAATTAAGAAAAAAGATAAGGCAGATGACAGTGAAAAATAGGTTGGGCCAAAGCATTGGATGTTTCAATGCGAGCAAAAGAGTTGATGGAGAGAAGAAGCTAATGTGAATTTGAAAGAGAGCATGTAGTGGTCAGAGTAGGGTTCTTTTTTTTTTTTTTTTTTTTTTTGAGACGGAGTCTCGCTCTGTCGCCCAGGCTGGAGTGCAGTGGCGCGATCTCAGCTCACTACAAGCTCCGCCTCCTGGGTTTATGCCATTCTCCTGCCTCAGCCTCCCGAGTAGCTGGGACTACAGGCGCCCGCCACCTCGCCCCAGAGTAGGGTTCTTATATATGAGATTTTCTGAGAAGCTAAGTACTGAAGACATCAACAAAAGAGACTGAAGTCACAAGAAATAATGACAGGAATAAAGTTAGAAAGGGAATGAGCTGGATATTAAGATAGTTAAAAACCCAGGGGAGAACCCTGGAGATTAGATGACAGCAAAAAGGAGAACTAATAGCAGATCTAGTCTGCAAGCAGGTACTTCAAAGAACCCAAGATTTGAAGAGTAGAAAGTAAAAAAGGGCTGAAAATGGTAATGAGAAATAAGAAAGACAATTATACTACCTCCAGGCTTATGGTATGGGTATGGAATGTGGTATATAAAACAGGCACCAGTTGAAAATGTCGTGGGGAAAAAATAGCTTAATTTTACTTACTTCAGTTTGCTGAACTATAGAATATTGCTAATATTGACTTTTTAGTGTAGTTTGAGCATAGAATGAAAGAATACAGAAAACCCCCAAAAGCTGCCAGTATTATAGAAGAGAAAACATAGTCACATTTCTGTAATGTATATTTTAAACTGCCTATCACAGTATTAACTACAGTGCTTTGGGCTATTGCATTGACTTTGCACTTTGTTCCATGTGCTCCTAAGTGCACATTAAAGAGCCAGTGATTACAAAGTTTGAACTGAAGCTGATAATTCAGTTGAAAGTGGTTTCAGGTTAGTAACTTAGCTAGGCATCTATCAAAAGCATATGAAAATTACTACTAATAAAATAACCGAAGGCCTTAACCCATACCTAAAACTGAATTCCTATAAATAAAGATCCAAAAAGTTATGAACTCACAGTGAACAGAAAGTCACAAAATGGACAAGGAAACAAAGTTTCATGAACAAATGAAATACAAGACAATATCCCAGGGTCTCAAGACTGTGGATATCAAAATTATCAAACACAGAATTAAAATAAATTTTATAACACATTTTTTAAAATGTAATAAAAGCTTGAAGATATGAATACAAAACAAAAAACTTAGAGGATAATCAACCTGATACTGTAAAATAACTCAGGAAAGATGATGGGATAATGTCAGGCATACACAGCAAACTTCAAAGATATTGAGCTATATTTTAAACTATATGATGGGAGTTTCCATTTTATCACTGATCATTGTATTTTTCATATTTTTATAAACATTTTATACATATAAAATATCTAATAGAACAGTTAAATAATTTTATGGCCATTCTAAGAAATATCATATAGCCATTCAAAAGGATGAGGCAAAGGTAGTTATCTAATAGAAAATGTAGCTTAGATATATTTTTCAGTGAGAAAAGGAAGTCAAAGGATAATATATATAGGCTGATTGCATTTCTATAAAAATACATAAAAACCTTATTCAAGTTTATATTCATACATTATTGCATATGTACATGTATATATATATGTGTCTATCTAATATAAAAGGTTAGAAAAATATCTGGGAGGATATACATGAGTATGTCATAAGTGATAACTTATGAGAGAAGAGGGATGGGGTTGCTAAAAGAGGAAATGAACTTTTTATTTTGTGCTGTTAATATACAGATTGGGCATGAATAATGATGATGGTAAGTACCCCTGTAACCAACACCCAGATCAAGAACATTGCCAGCCACCTCCGAAATCCTATTGCTTCCCAATCCCCATCACTTTTCCCCCTTCCCCATAAAGTAATTATGCTTTTAACTTTTATGGTAATCATTTCTTTGTTTCATTATAGTTTTTTCTTTTCACCAACGTGTACATCTTGAAACACTGTAGCTCTGTGGCACTGACTAACTTTTTAAAATTTGGTATGCTGTTAAGTTCCTTTAATCTACAGGTTCCCTTCTATTCCTTTCCCTTACAATTTATCTGTTGAAGAATCTGAATCATTTGGCCTACAGCATTAAAGAGTCTAAAGTTTACTGAATTTATACTCATGGTAAAGCTTTGTATATTCTTCTGCCTATTTTTTGTTTTTACAAGTTGACAGGTAAATCCAGGCTCTTTATCAGACTCGTGTTCAACCCCTTTGACATCATGATAATGATATTGATTTCTTTCCTAGAGACCCTCATAATGTGTGGTTGCCTTTCTTTCTGTGACATTGGCAGCTGTTAATATTCAATGCTTGAATTGATTAATTCAATGGGGATTGCAAATTAGTGATATTTCATTTACATAATTTCTTGCCTATATTTTAGTTAGAATATTATTATAAAGAGACATGCTTCTCCTCTATTATTTAGTCACCCAGTAGCATAAGATAAATGCTTTTTATTTCCCCTTATTGATCTGTTGTCAATATAGTATAGTAATAGATTTAAGTCAATTGCAATTATCCTTATTAAAGTACAAATTATTGTATCTTTAGCTAGTGAGAGCTTCTTCAAATGGTCTCCTTCTGACATAAATCTAGTAATTTTTAACATTACTCTAGCAAACTTTGATAGCTTTATTACCAATTGGTATAACAAGATGTTTTAGACTTAGCTTGGACATTTGCTGCCACAGATATATCATCAGACTTTTTTTAAGCAACCCTAGTATGTTCATGAGAAATAGTATTTTAAGACTACCTGGATGTCAGATGCTAGGGATATACATTGTTTCTGAACTGGTCATTGTTTCTAGGCTCTTTGATAGGAAAGCTAGGAATATACACACATACATATACTGTATATACACATACATACACTATATATTTTTATATATGTTTATATAGGTATAAATCAGGACACTCTTAATTCCATATTTATACTTCCATTTCAAATTTAGTACTAGAGGCTTTTCAAATTAATCACATGTATTACACTTGTATCTGCTTTCTTCTTCATAAAGAATCAGAATCCTACTTTCAAAGGACAATGAATTACAGAATTAGTAAATCTCATAAGTACTAGTTTTTCACACATTACATATACCATAGTTTTAGACTAACAATATTAATACCACCACATCAACTGAGAACTCTCAAAACTATTTTTACATATATTATTCCTATAATCCCCACCTTGCTTTTTGCTATAGTTAAACTATATCTACAGGGTCCGAGCATATTATATTCTCTCCCTCGTAACTCTGACGTAGGATTCATTCTACAAGTAACTATATAGTTAATGTTCATCACTAGTTATGTCAATGTCTCTCTAGTCATTTTGATTGTCTACTTATTCCCTTTAGTAGATTCCTCAGAAAAGGAAACAATTTACTGAGTTTTTACATGTCACAAAAAGTTTGTCTGTGACCTTTATGTTTGAAAATCAACTTTGCTAGATACAAAATTAGTGGCTCACATTTTAATTTCTTGAGTACTTTATTACTCAATTTTCTTTTGGAATAAATTATTGGTGTTAAAATTTTTGATGAGAATATAATTCTTTTCATTATATGTTACTTAATGTATTTTAGTATTTTTCTATACCCTTGCTTTGATTTTTTTTTGTCTTCAGAGATTCATATTATGTAAATGTTGACTTTTCTTTGACTATCAATAGTTCTCATTTCCTCCTCAAACCTTTTCATTTCTTTATTTTTAATTTTTCTCATTTTAATATTCTATTTCATAATTTACATTATTTCTATTCCACCTAATAATTCATATATATCAATCTATGTATACCATAATTACATATATATTTCATAATTTATGCTCATTTACTCTTGTGTTTTATTTAGACTACTTTAACTTCTAAGTAATATTTTCTATGTAATAAATTTTTAGGTTCTGCCATTTATGTTCTAAACTTTTCTAATTCTTATTAACATTGTTTCCTTTATTTTACAACCTTTTTGTCTTCTTACTAATTTAGAAGGAAAATGTAAAATTGCATATTTTATGTAAGCATGTCTGGTGTGCTTTCATTTTATGTAGATATCATTCTGCTCTTTATTTTCTTTTATTATAATAAAATGTATAGGATTTTATATTACACTTAAGTGTCACTCATTTTTACATGAAATCAGTTACAATTTGTTTGTGTAGTGATTTCCATGTTATTTACTCTGAACTTCTTCAGAGTAAAGAAAAAAATAATTAAAGAGGTAAAAAAATAAATGCACTCTTCCTTTTCCCTTTTAATTAGTCATGAGTTTTTTTTTATGAAAATGAAGGAAAGAGAACAGGAAAGCCATCAGATATAATGTTTTCGCTAATAACTTCTGTCACCTTCCACTCATTCCCCTTTGCTAGAATTTTACCAGCCAGGTGCTGTGGCTCATGCTTATAATCCCGACACTTTGGGGTGCTGACTTGGGAGGATAGCTTGAGCCTAGGAATTTGAGACCAATCTGGGCAGCCTAGTGAGACTCCATCTCTACCAAAAAATTAAAACATAAAAAGAAAATTAGCTGATGATGGCACATGACTGTGATCCAGCTACTGGAAAGGCTGAGGTAGGAAGATCACTCGAGCCAGGAAGGTTGAAGCTACAGTGGGCCATGACCACACCACTCCACTCGAGCCTCGGCCACAGGGCCAGACCCTATCTCAAAAAGAAACAACAACAACAAAAATCTTACTTATATCTGTCTTGATTTTCTTTTTATTAGCCCTAATTTCTATTGCATTGTCATGTCTCAATCCCAACATTCCTTTTCTCCTGTTAATGTCATTTCATTGGTTTAAGAATGTCTAAAGAGGCTCTTGACAAATGCAGATGTGGTCACTCCAGCAGCAGGTTAAGTGTTTGAGGGATGAAAGGGTAGGGATTAATTGTATTTGTTCATTTTGGCTGCCATAATGAATACCATGGACTGGATGGCTTAAACAACAGAAATTTATTTCTCACAGTTATAAAGGCTAGAAGTCTAAGATTAAGGTGCTGGCAAGATAGGTTTCATTCTGAAGCCTTTTTTCTTGGCTTACAGGTGGCCCCCATTGTGCTGTGTGCTCATATGACCTCTTTGTGCTCATGGAGAGAGAGATCTCTCTCTGTTCCTTTTCTTATAAGGCCACCAATTCTATTGGATTATGACCAGACCCTTATTGACCTCATTTAAGCTTAATTACTTCCTAAAAAACTCTATCTTCAAATGTAACTATATTGGGGACTAGGGCTTCAACATATAAATTTTGGGGGACACAATTCAATCTGTAGCATTAATATACTGAAATAAACTATTTGAAATAAAACAGTGAAAATATCCATCTGAATTTGGGACATGGGGTAAGACAAGCTGGAGGCTCATAGACTGTGGTCCTGAGGGGAACACTGAGCTTACCACTGCCACCCTGAAATTACAGGCATTAAAATAGAGGAATCCAGGATAGCATCAAAATCAGAATCTTCAGTTGGATGTAATGAATATTAAATCTAATTTGTGTTCTTGTTAAGGGCACTGAGTTGTGAAGATCACACAGCCAGAAAGTAGCGGAATCAAGATTTCCTCTAAAAATATGTGAGGCCAAATGCTATTTCTAATGCATCCTCTCTTCCTCTGTTGCCACTAAAAACTTCACAGTTTTTCTGAGGGCAGATGCTAAGGCATGAGCCTGAGCTTCTATTTTGACAGGATTCCATTCAGTAGTTTTAGAGGTATTTTGAGCTTTTGATTTCCGTAATGCTGTGACTAAATGAAAGAGGCTTGCATTGGAATACAAATTTGTGGAAATTGATTGAACAGAAATGAAAGAATGTTGAAGCTATTCCTCCTCTGCAGGATGAATACCTTAAGTTTCAAAAATAACTCAGGATGTATTATTCTCAGGGATATTTCACGAAATTGGCATCCATATCCACTGATGTCTTAACAATTGTCAACCTGAAATGTGGTTGTAAGGATTAGATGGACTCATAAACACAGCAGAGTGAGCAGAGCCTTGAGATTATATAGAACTCTTTTTCTCTACTATAAGGTTTGCAAGAAAATGATAACAGAGAAAATGGAAAAGGATGACATCATTCATCTCCTATGAGAGTGACTAATAGTAGAATGAACCAAACCAAATATCCTAAAATGAGAGATCAATGTGATTTTCATTATAATATGTATTTTAGTTAATAAAGAGAAAGCTTATTAGAAACACTCATTTTTCTTTTAATTGTATTTTAACTTCTGATTACATCTGATTTCCTGAATAGAATCCATGGCACTAATACAATTATTCCATTTATAGATGCTAACATTTTGAGAAAGTCTTGAAGAAAGATATTTTAATACTATTCGTGATTTCTAAGAAAACTTAAGAGCATGTGACATTTTACCTATCATGAAAATTGCTACCAAAATATTCTCCATGTAGTAAATGACATGCCACAACACAGTCCTCAGATATACAACTATAATGGCTGACTAATGGCCAATAAACTGGACAGGCATGAACACTCTGCTCAGTCAGGATGATAAAATGACTAATTTTCTTGAGAATATTAATGAGAAACTTAGAGAGTGGACAGTACGAATTAGAAGCAGAAAGACACAGGAGACCAAAAATAATAAAATCACAGGAAAGAATACACGAAGCAATAGATACCATACATAAGTGGAAACAATGAATACAAAAAAGCCATATACAAGCATACCTTTGTTTATTATGCTTTTCAGATATTGGGTGTTTTATAAATTGACAGTTTGTGCCAACCCTGAGTCCAACAAGTCTATTGGCACCAATTTTCCAATAATATGTGCTCAGTTCATGTCTCTGTGTCACATTTTGTTTATTCTCACAATATTTGAAATCTTTCATTATTATTATATCTGTGATGGTGATCTGTGATTAGTAATCTTTGATGTTACTATCGTAACTCTTTTGGGGTGCCATGAATTGTGCCCATACAAGAGAAAAACTTAACTGATAAATGTGTGTGTGTTCTGACTGCTCCACCAACCAGCTGTTCATTCATCTCTCTCACTCTCCTCGGGCCTCCCTATTCTCTGAGTAAAACAATACTGAAATTAGTCCAATTAATATCTCTACAATGGCCTTTTAGTGTTCAAGTGAAAGGAAGTGTCACACATCTCTCACTTTAAATCAAAAGAGAGAAATGATTAAGCATAGGAAAAAAAGCATGTCAAAAGCAAGGTAGGCCAAAAACTAGGCATCTTGAGCCAAACAGCCAAGATGTGAATGTAAAGGGAAAAAAAAATTGAAGAAAATTAAAACATCTACTCCAGAGAACACAGGAATGATAAGAAAGCAAAACAGCCTTTTTGCTAATATCAAGAAAATTTGAGTGATCTGGATAGAAGATCAAACCAGCCACAACATTCCTTTAAGCCAAAGCTTACTCCAGAACACACCCCTAACTCTTCCTAATTCTGTGAAAGCTGAGAGAGATGAGAAGGCTGCCAAAGAAAAGTTGGAAGCTAGCAGAGACTGGTTCATGAGATTTAAGGAAAGGAGCCATCTCCATAACATAAAAGTACATGGTGAAGTAGCAAGTGCTGATGGAGAAGCCGTAGCAAGTTATCTGGAATATATAGCTAAAATAATTTGTAAAAGTGGACATACTAAGCAACAGATTGTCAATGTAGAAGTAATAGCATTGTGACTTTGAGCGATTCAAGACTTCAGTGGAGGAAGTAACTGCAGATGTAATGGAAATAGCAAGTAGAATTAGGAGTAGACCTTGAAGATCTGACTGGATTGATGCAATGTCACAATAAAACTTCAACAAATGAGTTGCTTCTTTTGGATAAGCAAAGAAAGCAGTTTCTTGAGTTAGGTTCTACTCTTGGTGAAGATGTTTGTGAACATCATTGAAATGACAACAAATGATGTATAATATTATATAAACTTACATGATAATGTAGCTGCAAGTTTTGAGAAGATTGACCCAAGTTTGAAGGAAATTCTACTGTGAGTAAAAGGCTTTCAAGCAGCATCTCCCGTTACAGATAAATCTTTCATGAAAGAAAGTGTCAATCCATGTGGCAAATGTCATTATTGTCTTATTTTAAGAAATTTTCATAGCCACTCCAAGCTTCCTAGCCACCACCCTGATCAGTCAGCAGCCATCAATATCGAGGCAAGATCCTCTGCCAGCGGTATGATTACAACTCAGTGAAGGCTCAGATGATCATTAGGAATTGTATTAAATTATTTTTTTAAGGTATGTGCATTTATAGACATAATAATACCGCACACATAAGAGAGTACAGTGTAAATATAATTTTTATATGTACTGAGAAAGCCCCCCTAATTTGTGTGACTTGATTTATTGCAATATTTGCTTTATTGCAGTGTGCAGTGGTCTGGAAACAAACCTGCAATTTCTCTGAGATATGCGTGTGTGTGTGTGGCAGGGTGGGGGTGTAGACAGAGAGAGAGAGAGAGAGAGAGAGAGAGAGAGAGAGTGCAAGCTAAATGGAATAAGCATAAAAGAAATCAGTTGATAGCAACATAGAATAGCTGATGACCACGCCAGTCATTCTAGGCAAAATAATGCTGCAGTAACAAATGGCACAAATGTTCAATGTCTAACAAAAACAAATGCTTATTTCTCCCTCAAATATATACCAATGTGGCTCAGTTGCAGCTTTGTTCTGTTCCCTCATTTCAGGACTCTGACTGAATGACAGGACTCTATGGTACATATCATTCCCATGGCTAAGGAAAAATACAGGTAGCACTTAGAGTTTGTGTTTGGAAATGCCGTCTGTCACATGTTTTCTCACATTTAATAGGCCAAACTAAGTCATAGAATCATACCTGATAGGGTGATATAGGCCAAGACAATGTAATTATTTCATAGGGATGGATAGCAAATAACTTCTGACAATAATAAAACTGACTATAGTTACTCTAATGGCAGAGCATTTGAATAGGAAGCAATGGACACCTACTTGACAATTCTTGTGCTCTGGATGATTTTCCAGCCTCTGAGATCTGACATGGTGATTGCTGAGACTCCTGAGTATTTGTCCAATTCCTTTGCATTACTCCCAGTTTTATTGGCATATACAAACACTATCAGGGTATGCATATACATAAATGAATACAATTTCTATCAACTATCAGAGCCATTCTGGTTGAGGAGGCTGGGGAAGGTAGACAGGGCCTGAAGGCACTTGAAGAAGTCTTAAGAAGTTCCAAGAATCCCTGCTCTATGCAGCTGTCCTTTTCATTTTTCCAGGTCAATGAAGCAAGACGAATGTTTTACATTTAGCAAGAACACACAAAGAGAACAAACTTAACACTAACCACAGAAAAAAACAAATACTAAATCTTAATGGAAAATATCCAAAAGACATGATCTTTATTTATATCTGTGTTTCTTCTTACGGGGGTCACAATGCCCACTTTTTCTTCATATGAACACCTGTTAAGTCACCCAGTTAGGCAGCCTGTGAGCTTGCATTTCATCTCCTGTAAAATTTTAATCCTTAAAATCTATTAGAACTAGTAAACAAATACAGAGTTTGTATCTAGATGATATGAAAATAATACGTCAGTATTCCTCAGGTACATATGCTTATACACAAACATTTGTAACATCACCTAGAAAATATCAGCAATAATAGTGCTCAACGTTATGCAGATAGAAATGTGGGGAAAACAGTTTAACTACTTTTAAGTAAAGGGTAGTAAAACTTGGCAATTAATTAAACTATAACATGGAAAGACACCAGAAGTATGACAACTTTTTTAAGAGTTCAATTTGAAAATTAATGCATCTGTTATAACAACTTAGATAAAATAATTTCTCCACATATAACACTAGAGTGAGCTTTTCTTATTAAAACTGGTTCTTCATGGGAGTTTTTATTTTAATTATTCCCTATTCATTAGGAAACAGGAGGTAATTGGTTGTATCTTTACTAGGACATTTTTATGCTGTACCTGTTAAAATTCCTAGTTTGCATATAAATATTTTGTAATTCAATTTGCAATTATTGTGTCAGTATAAGTAAACATTGCATTTATCTTAGTAGATGCACTCACATAAAACATAAAGGATTGGACAGTGATGCAAACACGAACATATATAGTCATAAACTCAAAGTATTCAATTCACTCACACATTTCTTTTTACCTCTAATTGCCCAACTCAAACTATATTATACATACAATAGTAAAAATTGTTCAAATATTTAATTGGAAACTAAATAACTTGTTTAAGTAAATGCTAAACTCTTCCCTCATCAAATATTTTCTATGTATCCAGTGAAGAGGAAAAAGGTAGTAGGAGAGTAAGCACAGCAAATCCTGAACTGTAAGATCAAGAGAAGCTACCGGCTAGCACAAAAGAAGTTGTGTGTTGACTTCAATCAAATAGGGGCAATGTAGAGCAGGGCTTCTAAAATTTCAGCGTGCACACAAATATTCTGGGGATATTTTAAAAATGCAGATTCTGCTTCAGTAGGTCTGAAATAACTTGAGATTCTTAATTTCTAACAAGCTTCCAAGTAATGCTGATGCTGTGGCCCATGAAAAGCTGGGTGCTAGATGATGGTAGGGCTTATGTCAGAGTTACTCCAGAAAAACCCAGTAAAATGTAGAAGGCATTCCACATCACCTTTGGACAAAAAGTCATTGTATTTCCAGCCTGCTTATGGGTATACTTCAGTGGGCATAGGCCAGCAATAGCATGGAGTGTGAGTCTCAGCAAGGTCAAACAGCAGGCTTCTGCACTGCCTGTCTTTATCATAATTTTATCTTTACTTCAAAGCTTCTTGTCTAAAGATGTAACTGAATCCCACAGGAGTACCAGCCTCTGATCGCAAGGGGAGGTTTCTAATTCTTTTACAACACACTTCCAGTGACCAAAAGAAACGTAGTTGATGGGTTCTTCAGGGAAACACATTAAGCCTCTGATCTCTACCCATGCAGACTGGAGGTGACATAGGAAGCAGAGTGACAGGAAAAGTCCTGGAGGGATCCCTTGAGATTAAACATGTTGAGCCAATGTGATTAATTTCTAGGATGGTTGAGCTTCTGTGACCCATATAAAGTGAACGTTATTTTGTCAGTGCAGAGAGTAGTGCAAAAAGGACCTTTGCTCACATTACAATATAACACCTTAAAGAAGACTAAGAGCATCACCAAGTCATTCTTTCTAACCATTTATGGAAATATGGCATACCTCTTTCCAATAGTTATTTATAGCCTAATTGCAATGCTTCCGGATATTTGTTCTTTCAGATTGAAATTGAGTACTAGATGCTTTTACTGAATTTCAAAAAGCTTCTGCCCATGACACATCTAACAGACTTGCCATTAGGCTCTCTGTTATTTACTTGTCTTCTACATCTGCTGATGAAGTCGGCATTAATTGTGGCCCAAGTGCTAGCTTTCATGTTAATACTCATCAAATGCATTCCTTTGATAATACAGATCATATAAAATTAAAGCTTTAAACATTCTTTTCCATTTGTCAAAAAAAGTGACTAAAGTGAAATTAATGATAGAAATAAACTCTTTAACTTACTGCATCAAACATGTGGGAGAAGATAAATTTTCTAATTTTTTCCCACTAATGATTTACATTTATCCGTGGAAATTATAAAATACAGCTTTTTGGCCATAATGGAAAAGCTGAGTTAACTCTAAACTGGCAGGAGAAGACCTGCCATTATATATTTTTTTAAATTTATGACACCAAAGGAAGTATTGCGAAACAACACGTCTACTTTTGCCTTCCTGAGATGCTACACAAACTTCTATGGATATGTACTTTACCACATTAAAAACAGAGAATATTTTGACCAAAGAATATATTTTTAGCAATATTGTTTATTTCTTAGATACATGTATTGAATTTCAAACATTCTATACTGCCAAGAATGCTTTCTTTAAATCTCAACGTAGTAAATTTGTGATATAATTTTTGTTATATGTTACTGTAATATTTATTTTTATAAAAGATTATTTACCATGGCAATTGATAAAATAGAGCTTCAAATTAGTTATTCCAACATGACATGATCATTTTTACCAAGTCATCTGATTGCTTTTGGAATTTAAACATTTGAGTTATGACAGATATAATACATTTTATTAAATAATGCATAATGCAGGATCCCAGCACAGGTCACCTTCACCTTTTGCATGTGTTGTGTGTGGCACACACTGCAGTAGGGAGAAACTGCTCCCCACTCTGTGTTTTCTCTTCTCTCTTCTTGCAATAATTGACACCACATTCTCCCAGTCTGTGCCATACCAGAAGCCTGACCACGGGCAATGAGTCAAGTGGACAATATTGATGTGGTTGCATTATAATGGGTCTTTTCCTGTATTAAATACTTCATCTATATAAAACCCATCATCTGCACACAAAGGCCATCATTGCTAAAGTAGCAAGTACATGGAAAAGAAGTAGAAGTGAACGCTTGAACTCTCTGACCGGGACTAAGAACACTCTACAGGGTGCAGGTGAGGGCATTCTTCTCGACTTGCATTCTGGCACAATTTGATCTGCAGGTGAAAACACTCAAGAATGGAGGCAAGAGCATGTACTAATTCTAAGAGAATACTGCAAGATACATACCATATTATGGGTATAAAATATGCCACAGATAGCTTAAGTAAATAATTGTAAATGGACTGCCTGTGTTCATAGCTCTCTCTTCCTTGATATAGTAGGAGCACGTATGAAGCTTATCAAATTGAGAGTAATCTTTTACCATTGAAAACACAAACAAGTCAACAGAACTAATGGTAAAAATGTGAAATAATCTTTTTCAACAGTGAATTTTCATAAATATCTGTCTTCAAGGAATCAATTGTAACCTAAAGTTGACTAGAATCCAAGAATAAATTAAGCATATTTCATGTAGAGTTCATAAAGTAAACTTACAAAGCTTGTTTTTTTTTTAAACAGGATACATTTTTCCCTCCAAAAGCTAAAGAAAAGGAACAAAAAAAGTACCTAGCTGGGATTTGTTTTCCGAAATAAATCACTTTATTTGGGCCCAGGAGGTCATCAGGTAGTTTCATGTGGTCTTTGGCAAGTATGTATCAGATCCAAGGTCCAGTAATTGAGCTCTGTTTTCACCACTGAGAATGTCCCTTTTAGCTTTGATGGAAGTAAACAGGGAGCAAATTTTCCACTACCTTAGTCAAGGAATGTCTACAAAATCATGTACGGTACAATTATTTTCCAAAACTTGACTCAATTTTCAGCAGATTTCCAATCAAACTAAATGTTTTAAATAATGTGAGAGCATTATTTTGTCTATAAAATTAGAATATTATAAATGAATTGTCAGTTGCTAGCAAGATATTTCTAGTGCAATTATTTTAAAGAGAAATGAGTGCAAACTAATATGGTGAGGAAAAAGTCACAAATCTGGAGCACTCGCAACCACCCTTCCTGGCTCAGCTGAAAGCCAAACCTGTGAGGCCTGTTTAGCTTTTTGTTTCTTTCTTTTTAATTTAAGTGTCACTTTTGTTTTGAAACTATGGCAAAGAAAAAAATGGAACTAACTCTACTGGAGCATTATTTTGTCTATAAATAAAATATTTCTTTACCAGATACGAATGACAATTCTTCTAACCATATTTATCATTGCTTAAATTTCTTTTATTTCTGCTACAAAAAATTGCTGAAGTATCACATTAATAAAAAAGTTATCCAGGCTGGGCGCGGTGGCTCATGCCTGTAATCCCAGCACTTTGGGAGGCCGAGGCAGATGGATCACAATGTCAGGAGTTTGAGACCAGGCCTGACCAAGATGGTGAAACCTCATCTGTGCTAAAAATATAAAAATTAGTCGGGCGCAGTGGTGGGCGTCTGTAATTCCAGCTACTCGGGATGCTGAGGCAGGAGAATCAATTGAACCCGGGAGGTGGAGGTTGCAGTGAGTTGAGACCACACCACTGCATTCTAGCCTGGATGACAGAGCAAGATCCCATCTCAAAAATAAAATAATTATCCTAATCGACCAAACACAGTGTATTCTTGGAAAATAACCCAACATGCATTCGTTTTAAAATTGTTAACCACAATTGTGTTTAGCTGCAGGTTGCTATATGAAATGCTCTTTTATGGTGCTGTACATTTTTCTGAATAACGAATAATAAACTAACTCTAAAAGATAATGACTTGGGAGAGAGAGACATTTTAAGGGAACCACTGGTAAAATTTCCTAAATTAAAAAAAAAGTAGAACACTAAAATAGTACCTTACGTAATGACTTAATGTTTATAATTTTTAAATCAAAATTTTTTGATTTTTAAAATTTTAGGTGAAGTTTAATTTAAAAGTTTATTAACCTGGGTCTCAAAAATAGAATTAAGTTATTTGTGATGAATAGTTTTGAATTTCAAGATTAAAACTTTCCATGCTTTGTTTCTTGGCTTTCAGACTTAAAATGGAACTAAACTCTTTGATATTAAAAGCTAAAACAGATACTTTATAGCAAATGGAACAATCCTTCTACCTTCTGAAAACTCAAAGTAGTCTGCCCTAAGAGGAACTACAATATACTGTATATAGCATTAACAAGACCAACCCCCTTATAAGAGAAAATCTACATACACTGTGGGAGATTACATCATTGTGACCACCAACTTTCTAGAGTATTTATTCATTTAACATGTGTTTCTGTTTTGCTTGCAGTATTATAGGTATTATAGAGGCAAATGAAATATTGTGTGGATAAAGTATAAGAAAATGCTCTTTTCCTTTCATTTTACTCTTCCAGGGTGGATTACTAGTCCTTAAATCCAAAGATTTGGATTTTCCTTTGATACATAACATGTAATATGGGAAGAGTGTTTTCTAGTGTTTTTTTTTTTTTTAAAGCAAAATAACAACAGTGTTGTCTAACTTTAGAAGAGTGTTTTCTAACTGAAAATATTAGGTTTCAGTTCTATAACTCTGATTTCTGAAGTGAGAGAACAGAGACAAGGAGCAGTATGAAATAATACAGTTTGCCCATGTCATTTGAGGAGCTGTGGGTTGAGAAACTCTACTGAACCATTAAAGGATTAAGAAGCTAAGTTTTAGAGTACCTAATATTGTGCTCAGTTTTAAAAAGATGTCCTGGGTTTGGACTGTAAAGACAAAGTGCAAGAACATTTTTACCTCAAAGAACAATATAAAAAATTCATAGCTTAACACAAAAGGTAGAAAAACCTGTATTTTTTTTAAAAGCATATAAGAGCTATAAAATGTTACCAAAGGGCTGGGCACGGTGGTTCACACCTGTAATCCCAGCACTTTGGGAGGCCGAGGCAGGCAGATCACAAGGTCAAGAAATCCAGACCATCCTGGCCAACATGGTGAAACCCTGTCTCTACTAAAAATACAAAATAATCAGCTGGGCATGGTGGCACACGCCTATAGTCTCAGCTACCCTGGAGGCTGAGGCAGGAGAATCACTTGAACCCAGGAGGCAGAGGTTTCAGTGAGCTGAGATAGCACCACTGCACTCTAGCCTGGGTGACGGAGTGAGACTCCATCTCAAAAAAAAAAGAAAAGAAACAAAAAAGTTACCTCAGAATACCAAAGTTGAATTAAATAAATGGAGAGACCTAGTATGTTTCTGTTAGGAAACATGCATTTTGTAAATATCCCAGTTCTTCCCAAATTGATAATACAACTTTTTAGGAGAACAATTTGACAATACAAATCAAGTGCCTTAAGAATATTCCTATTCTCTTCTAGGAATTTCTCTCAGTGACAGAGGGTAAAATACAAATGAGGATTTCTATGATATAGGAAAATCACCTTCGTGGCCAATAGTGGCAGACAGATTACACCATTTAGAATATACCCGTACAAGTATTTATTACATAGCCATTAAAAATCATGCCTGGAAAAATGTGAAAAGGTGTAAAATTTTCAGCGTGAATTTTAAGTGATAAAAGCAGGTTATCATACAATATAAAATATAATCCCAAATTAGCCATTAGTTTCTTTAGGGAGTGGTTCCAGGACCCCCTGACCCCCTGTGAATACCAAAATCTGTAAATGCTCAAGTCCCTTATGTAAAATTGTGTAGTATTTGCATATAACCCAAGCACATCCTCCTGTATACTTTAAGTAGTCTCTAGATTATTTATAATACACAAAACAATGTAAATGCTATATAAATAGTTGTTATATTGTTTGGAGAATGACAAGAAAAAAAGCCTGTACATTTTCAGTATAAATGCAACCATGGAACTATCTTTTTTTAAAATACATTCAATCCTCAGTTGGTTGAATACATGGGTGTAGAACCCATCAAATACATAGGACTGATGGTAATTACATACATATAGAAAACTACTGCAAAGATAAAAGCCAAAAGTTTATGGTGGTTACCAACACGTAGTAGGATTATAAACAATATTTTTTTTTCTATTTTTAACTTTTATTTTAGGTTTAGGGGTACATGTGAACGTTTGTTATATAGGTAAATTCTTGTCACTGGGGTTAGTTGTACAGATTATTTCATCACCCAGGTACTAAGCTTAATACTCAATAGCGATTTTTTCTAATCCTCCCCCTCCTCCACCTTCCACCCTCAAGTAGGCTCCAGTATCACTTTGTGTCCATGTGTTCTCATTATTTGGCTCCCACTTATAAATGAGAACATGCGATATTTGGTTTTCTATTCCTGTGTTAGTTTGCTAAAAATGATGGCCTTCAGCTCCATCCATGTTCCTGCAGAAGATATGATCTTGTTCTTTTCTATGGCTGCATAGTATTCCATGGTGTAGACATACCATATTTTCTTTATCCACTCTACCAGTGATGGACATTTAGGTTGATTCCATACTTTGCTATCGTAAATAGTGCCGGAATGAACATACACATGTATCTTTATGGTAGAAAAATTGATACTCCTTTGTGTATATACTCAGCAATAGGATTGCTGGGTAGATAGTTCTAACTCTTTGAGGAATTGCCACGCTGTTTTCCACAATGGTTGAACAAATTTACACTCCAACCAACAGTGTTAAGTGTTCCCTTTTCTCCACAACCTCACCAGTATCTGTTATTTTTTCACTTTTTAATATTAGGTTGGTGCAAAAATCATGGCCAAAACCGCTATTACTTTTGCACCAACTTAATAATAGCCATTAAGACTGGTGTGAGATGGTATCACATTATGGTTTTGATTTCCACTTCTCTAATGATCAGGGATGTTGAGCTTTTATTTCATATTATTGTTGGCCACAGGTATGTCTTCTTTTGAGAAGTGGCTGTCCATGTTTTAATGGGGTTGTTTGCTTTTTTTCTTGTAAAATTGTTTGTTTCTTATAAATGCTGGTTATTAGACCATTGTCAGATGGATAGTTTGCAAATATTTTCTCCATTCTGTAGTATGCCTGTTTACTCTGTTGATAAGTTATTTTGCCATGCAGAAAACAATTAGGTTTAATTAGATCCCCAATTTTTGCTTTTGTTGCCATGCTTTTGGTGTCTTCATCACGAAATCTTTCCATTTGTTTATGTCATCTCTTATTTCTTTGAGCAGTGTTTTGTAATTCTCATTTTAGAGATATTTCACCTCCCTAGTTAGCTGTATTCCTAGGTATTTTCTTTCTTTTTGTGGCAATTGTGAATGGTATTGCATTCCTTATTTGGCACTCAGATTTATTTTTGTGGGTGTATAGGAATGCCAGTGATTTTTGTGTGATTTTGTATCCTGAAACCTTGTTGACATGTTTATCATTTTAAGGAGCTTTTGGGCTGAGACTTTGCGTTTTCTAGTAAGAGAATCATGTCATCTGCAAACAGGGATAGTTTGGCATCCTCTCTTCCTATTTAGATTCCTTTTATTTATTCCTCTTGCCTGATTGCTCTGGCGAGGGCTTCCAATATTATATTGAATAGGAGTGGTGACAGACAGCATCCTTGTCTTGTGCCAGTTTTCAAAGGGAATACTTCCAGCCTTTGTCCATTCATTATGATGTTGGCTATGGATTTGTAATAAATGGCTCTTATTATTTTGAGGTATGTTCCTTCAGTACCTAGTTTATTGAGAGTTTTTTAACATAAAGGGCGTTCAATTTTATTGAAAGCCTTTTCTGCATCTATTGAGATGATAATGTAATATTTATCTTTAGTTCTGTTTATGTGATAAATCACATTATTGATTTGTGTATGTTGAACCAACCTTGCATCCCAGGGATAGTCTAATTGATTGTGGTGGATTAGCATTTTGTTGTGCTACTGGATTCAGTTTGCAAGTATTTTCTTGAGAGTTTTTGCACAGATGTTCGTCAAGTATATTGGTTTGAAGTTTTACTTTTTGTTGTGTCTCTGCCAGGTTTTGGTATCAAGGTGATGCTGGCCTCATAGAACGAGTGGGGAAGCAGTCCCTCTTCATCAATTTTTTGAAAAAGTTTTAGTAGGAATATTACCAGCTCTTCTTTGTACATCTGGTAGAAGTTGACTATTAATTTGCCTAGTCCTGGACCTTTTTTTGGTTGGTAGACTATTTATAATTGAGTCAATTTTGGAGCTCATTATTGGTCTGCTCAGGGAATCAATTTCTTTTTGCTTCAGTCTCAGGAGGGTGTATGTGTCCAGGTATTTATCTATCTTTTCTAGGTTTTCTAGTTTGTGTGCGTAGAGGTGTTCATATCAGCCTTTAATGGTTATGCATTTTTCTGGGAGGTTAGTGGTAAAATCTCCTTTATCATTTCTGATTGTGTTTATTTGGATCTTCTCTCTTTTCTTCGTTAGTCTAGCAAGTGGCCTATCTATTAATTTTTTTCAAAATATCATCTCCTAGATTTGGTGAAATTTTGAATACACTTTTGTGCCTTGATCTTTGGTTCAGCTCTGATTTGGGTTATTTGTCATCTTCTGTTAGCTTTGGAGTTGGTTTGATCTTGGTTCTCTAGTTCTTCTACTTGTGATAATAGGCTGTTAATTTGAGATCTTTCTGACTTTTTGATGTGGGCATTTAGTGCTGTAAATTTTCCCAGTAATACTGCCTTAGCTATATCCCAGAGATTCTGGCAGGTTGCATCTTTGTTCTATAAGTTTCAAATAACTTCTTGATTTCTGCCTTAATTATTTACCCAAAACTCATCTGGATCAGGTTGTTTAATTTCCTGTAGTTGCATGGTTTTGATTAATTTTTTAGTCTTGATTTTATTTTCATTCTGCTGTGGCATGAGAGTGTGTTTGGTGTCATTTCTGTTCTTTTGCATTTTTTGAGGATTGTTTTATGTTTCATTGTGTGGTCAATTTTAGAGTACGTGTCATGTGGCAATAAGAAGAATATATATTCTGTTGTCTTGGGGTGGAGAGTTCTGTAGATATCTATCATATCCATTTGGTCCAATGTTGAGTTTAGATCCTGAATATCTTTGTTAATTTTCTGCTTCAGTGATCTAATATTGTCATCGGGGTGTTAAAGTCTCCCGCTATTATTGTGTGAGAATATAAGTGTCTTTGAAGGTCCTTAGAACTTACTTTATGAATCTGGGTGCTCTTGTGTTGGGTGTATATGTATTTTGGATAGTTAGCTCTTCCTGTTGAATTGAATCCTTTACCATTATGTAATGCCCTTTTTTACCTTTTTTTGATCTTTGTTAGTTTAAAGTCTGTTTTGTCTGAAGTTAGGATTGCAACCACTGCTTTTTTTCTGATTCCCATTCCTTGGCAGATTTTCCTCCATGCCTTTATTTTGAGCCTGGGTGTCACTGCATGTGAGTTAGATTTCTTGAAGACATCTTACCACTGGGTCTTGCTTCTTTATCCAGCTTGCCATTCTCTACCTATTAACTGGGGCTTTTAGCATATTTACATTAAAGGTTAATATTGATATGTATGGATTAGATCCTGTCATTGTGTTATTAGCTGTTTATTATGCCAACTTGTTTGTGTGGTTGCTTTATAGTATCACTGGTCTGTGTACTTAGGTGTGTTTTCGTGGTGGTTGGTAATGGTCCTTACTTTCAAGATTTAGTAAATTTTTAGAAGCTCTTATAAGGCAGATCTGGTGATAAAAAACAATTCCCTCAGCATTTACTTGGCTGAAAAGGATCTAATTTTTTCTTCAGTTATGAAGTTTAGTTTGGCTGGATATGAAAGTCTTGGTGGGAGTTACTTTTCTTTTTAAGAATGCTGAATACAGGCCTGCAATCTCTTCTGTCTTACAGGGTTTCTGCTAAGAAGTCTGCTTTTAGTTTGATGAGCTTCCCTTTACAGGTGACCTGTCCTTTCTCTCTTGCTGCCTTTATTATTTTTTCTTTCATTTTGACCTTGGGGAATTTGATGATTATGTGTCTTCAGGATGATCTATTTTTTAACGGACCCAAGTGAGGGGTTTTCTGCATTTCTTGAATTTGAATATTGGCCTCCCTAGCTAGGTTTGGGAAGTTTTCATGGATAATATCCTGAAATGCATTTTTCAAGTTGTTTGCTTTCTCCCTGTCACTTTCAGGGATGCTAATGATTTGTAGATTTGGCTTCTTTACATAATCTCCTATTTCTCAGAGGTTTTACTTGTTCCCTTTTGTTCTTTTTTCTTTATTTTTGTTGACTGTATTATTTCAGAGAGCCAGCCTTCAAGTTCTGAGATTCTTCCTCAGCTTGGTTCACTCTGCTGTTAATATTTGCCATTGCATTGCAAAAATTCTTTTTTTTTTTTTTTTTTTTTTTGAGACAGAGTCTTGCTCTGTCACCCAGGCTGGAGTGCAGTGGCCGGATCTCAGCTCACTGCAAGCTCCGCCTCCCGGGTTCACGCCATTCTCCTGCCTCAGCCTCCCGAGTAGCTGGGACTACAGGCGCCCGCCACCTCGCCCGGCTAGTTTTTTGTATTTTTTAGTAGAGACGGGGTTTCACCGTGTTAGCCAGGCTGGTCTCAATCTCCTGACCTCGTGATCCGCCCGTCTCGGCCTCCCAAAGTGCTGGGATTACAGGCTTGAACCACCGCGCCCGGCCTGCATTGCAAAATTCTTGTAGTGTGTTTTCCGTTCTATCAGATAATTTAGGTTCTTTTTCATACTACCTATTTTGTCTGTCAGCTCTTGTATTGTTTTATTGTGATTCTTAGTTTCCTTGGATTATGTTATAGTATTCTCCCAAATTTTGATGATTTTTATTCTTATCCATATTCTGAATTCCATTTCTGTATTTTCAGCAAACTTACCCTAGTTAAGAACACTTGTTGGAGAACTAGTGCAGTTGTTTGGAGGACATAAGATACTCTGGCCAATTAGTTGCTGGAGTTCTTGCATTGGTTTGTTTCTCATCTCTGAATTTGGGTATTTCTTTGTTGTATACATTGAGCACAGTCAGTAGACTTATTTTCTGAATCTTCACAGGACTGAGACTTTGTACAGGGTCTTTATATGTAGCTGACTTATATTTGGTTTCACAGGGGGTTATGCTAATGAGGTAGTTTTGGTGTTGAAGCTTTGGGCTGTGATCCAGTAGGTGGCACTTAAGTGTAGCGGTCAGTTGGTAGGCTCTTGCTCAGTTGTGTGGCTCCCCTGTATTTCCTCACATTTGCAGCTGTTCTCCCTCTTGATGCTCTGACAGTGTGAGCTCTCCTCTCATTTGAGTGCTGGACATAGATCACAGCTTAGTACTCCTGGGCTTCCCATCATATCTCTGGTATAATCTCAGGGTTTATATTTTCTCCCCAGCTTCGAGGCAGCAGAGGAAGGGACCTTAGCAGTGGTTGTGGCTGAAGGTCTTTTACTTGTCTCCTGGGAGCTCCACCCCAGGAAACTCAGGTTAGCAATCACTCAGTGTGATTAGCCCAAGATGGGGTTCCTGTGCTTTGGACACAGCCAGCAGTTCCCTGCCTATTTATGAACAGTGGGAGTGGGTGTTACCCGTGGAAGATGGACCGGCCTCCTCTCCTTGGATCAACTGCTACTTGTTGGAGGTGTGGACAGATACTTATGGTCTTTGCTCCTTTGTTAGTCTGAGGGTACAGGGGTAGTACCACTGCAGTGGCAGTGGAAGAGGGGCTTTCAATTGCCCCTGGGGGCTCCACCTCCAAGGAATTTGGAGCCGCTGTTACTGGGAGTGTTCAGCCAGTGGGGTGGGGCAGCCGCACTGCTGGCATAAGCTTGGGGTCCTGCGTGTTGGGGAGCAGGGGATCAAAGGCTCACTAGGAGGAGAGACTCATCTCCTCTCAATATCATAATTGTGGGTTGCTGTAAGCTCAGTGTAGCCCTAGGTTCTTTGTTTCTTCCCCAAGGGCAGCAGGGATTAAAGTGCTGCTATGGCAGTGGCAGAGAAGTTGTCAAATGCCTCTGGGAGTCTCTTCCCAGGAAAACTCTGGGCCACTAGAAGTGAGTATGCTCAGCCATGTAGGGTGACTGTTCCAGGAGTCCCAACTGGTGAAGTCCCAACTGGTGAAGAGGGGCTGGACTCCTCTCCATATGGTGGCTGCAGTGTGCTGGAGGTATCAGCATAGTTACTAGGCCCTTTGTTCTTTGTTCTTTCCCCAGCCCAAGGACTATTAGGGTAATACCACTGCAACTGCACTGCCAGAAGGGTTGTTGGTTGACTCTGGGTTTCCTCTTTAGAGAAATACTGGACTGCCTCTGATTGAAGTGGTGAGTTACAAGCAGGGTGGTTATGATGGAGTCCCACATCAGGCAGCTCTGCCCAGTGAGAAGTGAGGACTCAGGCCTACGTGGGGAACAATCGGACCACTTTTCTGTGACGTGGGTGCTCTGTGCTGGAGGTCAGGACCAACCCCTGATCCCCAAAGACTCTCTGGAGCCTGGAGACAGCAAGGACCAGGGCTATGAAACAGCAAAGATGGCATCCCCCATGCCCACACTGGGAGCTCTGTCACAGGGAGTTGCAGAGCTGCTACAGGCTCAATAGCCCCAGAGTGGGTGGCTGGAGACCCAGGCTGGTAGAACTCACCCAGTAAGGAGATACTGGATTGGGGACCCACATAACAAAGAGTCTGGCCACTTCCTTAGGGCTGCTGCAGTACACTGGGAGTCTGCTCCAGTCCATAGTCACCTCAGATTTTCCAGTACCTAAAGGCTATATCTACAGTGATGGCTATGAAACAGCAAAGATAGCAGCCTGCCCCTTCCTCTGGGAGCTCCACTCCAGAGGGGCACAAACCTGTCACCCACCTAAATCCACTGCCCAGGGTGGTTGCGGACCCCATTTGGCAGGTCCTGCCCAATGAGGAGAAACAGGATCAGGGACTTGCATAGAAAAGCAGTCTGGCCAGTTTTTAGAGAGCAGTTGTGCTGTGTTGAGGGTCCATTCCATCCCCTAGTTGCCTCAGACTCTCCAAAGCCTGAAAGCAACAGCATCTAAGGCTAAGAAACAGCAAAGATGGAGCTCGGCCATTCCCTCTGGGAGCTCCATTCCAAGGTGGGTTCGGAACTGCTGCTGGCTGGAAAAAATTGATGAGGGTGGTTGTAGACCTCACCTCAGTCTGGAGACTTCACTCAGTGAAGAGAGCCAAGATCCAGCACTAGAGTTAAAAAGCAGTCTGGCTGTCTCTCCACAGAGCTGCTATACTGCAACAGGGGACCACTTCAGTCCCTAGTTGTCTCATATTCCCCAGAGCCCCAAGGCAACAACGGCTAAGTCAGTTAAACAGCAAAAGAAAAAAAAAAAAACACCTGTCCCTCTGGGAGCTCCACCTCAGGGAGGTGTAATGCAGCTACCCATGGCTGGTTAGAGTTCCAAGCCAGTGTGTCTTATCTCGCAAGGTGTTGTGGAAGTGGGACCTACAGACGTCACTGTGCAGCCCCCTGGATTCAGCCCTAGGGGTTTGTACGTGGGTTTAGCCTTCTACTTTGCCAAAGTTGCAGTCTCTTTTGCTGGGAAGCCTGGGTATCTAAAGCTCCTGGGGCTCTGGGTGTGCCTGAGTGGCTGCTCTGCCTAGACTTCACATAGCTCTGCATGTCAGACTGAAGGCCCTGGTGGAGTGGGTTCATGAGGGGATCCCCTGACCTGAGTGTCACAAAGACTCATGGGAAAAGTGTGGGTCCCCAGGATCATTCACCCACTCATGAATTCCCTGGGTTGGGGTGGCTCCTCCTGGTTGGCAGTGGTCATCCTGCCTTGCTTTCTTCCATTCTCCTGGGTCAAGTTGTTTCCTTGATGTATCCCAATGCTTGTAACTGGATGTTTCCGTTGGAGGTGCTATATTTTTCTTGCCCCTTCTATTTCCCTCTATGAGAGTGGTACACACTAACTGCTTCTAGTCAGCCATTTTGGCCAGCCCACAATTTTTACTAAAAAAAAAAAAAATGTTATGTGGCTTTTGAATATTCTTTTATTTTGGTTTAGTTTATAAGTTAAGAAATATTTCAAAGATAGATATGTATAGAAAATAACACAAATGGCATACCACTAAAATGTAATATATATTAGGTTTTTGGGATATGGAATTAGGAAGAGCAAACTGTACGAAAGCTGTGATAGGAGATAGGAGGTGCCAAAGAAGAAGAATTACCCTGAGAAGATGATATACGCTTGACAGGTATAAGGCTGGTATGTTAGTTCTCAGGCTGCTAATAAAGACATACAGGAGACCAGGTGATTTATAAAGGAAAGAAGTTTAATTGACCCACAGTTCAGCTGAGGGTGCCTCAGGAAACTTACAATCATGGCAGAAGGGGAAACAAACATGTTCCTGTTCAAATGGCAACAGCAAGGAGAAGAATGAGAGCCGAGCAAAGGGGGAAGCCCCTTATAAAGCCATCAGATCTTGTGAGAACTCATGAGAACAGTATGAAGGTAACTGCCCTCATGATTCAATTATCTCCACCTATTCCTGCCTTTAACACAGGACCCCATGATTCAATTGTCTCCACCTGGTCCTGCCTTTAACAAGTGGGCATTGTTACAATTAAAGATGAGCTATTGGGTGAGGACACAGCCAAACATATCATTCCACCTCTGACCCCTGCCAAATTTCATGTCCTCACATTTCAAATCACAATTCAACAGTCCCCCAAAGTCTTATTTCAGCATTAACTGAAAAGGCCACAGTCCAAATTCTCATCTGAGACAAGTCCTTTCTACCTATGAGCCTGTAAAATCAAAAGCAAATTAGTTACTTCCTAAATACAATGGAGGTATAGCCATTGGGTAAATACACCTGTTCCAAATGGGAAAAATTGGCCTAAACGATAGGGGCTACAGGCTCCATGCAAGTCCAAAATCCAGTGGGGCCGTCCAATCTTAAAGCTCCAAAATGATCTCCTTTGACTCTATATGTCACATCCAGGTCATGCTGATGCAAGGGGTATGTTCCCATGGCCTTGGGAAGCTCCACCCCTGTGGCTTTGCAGGGTACAGCCCACCTCCTGGCTTTCACAAGCTGATGTTGAGTGTCTGTGGATAATCCAGGTGCACGGTGCAAGTTTTTGGTGAATCTACCTTTCTGGGGTCTGGAAAATGTCACACCTCTACTAGGCAGTGCCCTAGTGGAGACTCTGCATGGGGGCTCCAATCCTACATTTCCCTTCTGCACTGCCTTAGCAGAGGTTCTCCAAGGGGCCTCTGTGCATACAACAGGCTTCCACCTGTACATCCAGGTGTTTCTATACATTCTCTGAAATCTAAGCAGAGGTTCCGAAACCTTGATTCTTGACTTCTGTGCACCCACAGGCCCAACACTATGTAGAAGCTGCCAAGGCTTAGGGCTTGTACCCTCGGAAGCAATGGCCTGATCTGTATCTTGGCTCCTTTTAGCCATGGCTGGAGCTGAAGCAGCTAGGACTCTGGGGATCATGTCCCAAGGCTGCATAGACTAGGGGGGCCCTGGGGCTAGCCCACAAAACCATTTTTCCCTCCTAGGCCTCTGGGCTTGTAATGAGAGGGGCTGTTGTGAAGGTCTCTGACATTCCCTGGAGACATTGTCCCCATTGTCTTGGTGATTAACATTTGGCTTCTCATTACTTGTGAAATTTCTGCAGCCAGCTTCATTTCTACCCCCAGAATGGGTTTTTCTTTTCTATTGCATCATTAGCCTGAAAATTTTCTAAACTTTTATGCTCTGCTTCCTCTTGAATGCTTTGCCGCTTAGAAATTTCTTCTGCCAGATACCCTAAACCATCACTTTGAAGTTCAAAGTTCCACAGATCTCTAGGGCAGGGGCAAAATGCCACCAGTCTCTTTGCTAAAGCATAGCAAGAGCTACCTTTATTCCAGTTCTCAACAAGTTCCTCATCTCCATATGAGACCACCTCAGCCTGGACAAATTACTATCAGCATTTTGCTCAAAGCCATTCAAAAAGTCTCTAGGAAGTTCCAAACTTTCCCACATCTTCCTATCTTCTTCTAAGCCCTCCAAACTCTTAAAATCTCTGCCTGTTACCCAGTTCCAAAGTTGCTTAGGAACATTTTTGGGTCACATTTTGAGTAGCCTTATAGCAGCACCCCACTCTCTGCAGTACCAGTTTACTGTATGAATCAATTCTCATGCTGCTAATAAAGACATACCTGAACTGGGTAATTTATAAAGAAAAGAGGTTTAATTGACTCACGGTCCAGCATGGCTGGGAAGGCCTCAGGAAACTTACAAACATAGTAGAAGGGGAAGCAAACATATCCTTCTTCACATAGAGGCATCAAGGAGAAGAATGAGAGCTGAATGAAGGGGAAAACCCTTTTTTTTTTTTAAATTAATTTATTATTATTGTACTTTAAGTTGTAGAGTACATGTGCATAACGTGCAGGTTTGTTACATATGTATACTTGTGCCATGTTGGTGTGCTGCACCCATCAACTCATCATTTACATCAGGTATAACTCCCAATGCAATCCCTCCCCCCTCCCCCCTCCCCATGATAGGCCCCTGTGTGTGATGTTCCCCTTCCTGAGTCCAAGTGATCTCATTGTTCAGTTCCCACCTATGAGTGAGAACATGCGGTGTTTGGTTTTCTGTTCTTGTGATAGTTTGCTAAGAATGATGGTTTCCAGCTGCATCCATGTCCCTACAAAGGACACAAACTCATCCTTTTTGATGGCTGCATAGTATTCCATGGTGTATATGTGCCACATTTTCTTAATCCAATCTGTCACTGATGGACATTTGGGTTGATTCCAAGTCTTTGCTATTGTGAATAGTGCTGCAATAAACATACGTGTGCATGTGTCTTTATAGCAGCATAATTTATAATCCTTTGGGTATATACCCAGTAATGGGATGGCTGGGTCATATGGTACATCTAGTTCTAGATCCTTGAGGAATCGCCATACTGTTTTCCATAATGGTTGAACTAGTTTACAATCCCACCAACAGTGTAAAAGTGTTCCTATTTCTCCACATCCTCTCCAGCACCTGTTGTTTCCTGACTTTTGAATGATCGCCATTCTAACTGGTGTGAGATGGTATCTCATTGTGGTTTTGATTTGCATTTCTCTGATGGCCAGTGATGATGAGCATTTTTTCATGTGTCTGTTGGCTGTATGAATGTCTTCTTTTGAGAAATATCTGTTCATATCCTTTGCCCACTTTTTGATGGGGTTGTTTGTTTTTTTCTTGTAAATTTGTTTGAGTTCTTTGTAGGTTCTGGATATTAGCCCTTTGTCAGATGAGTAGATTGCAAAAATTTTCTCCCATTCTGTAGGTTGCCTGTTCACTCTGATGGTAGTTTCTTTTGCTGTGCAGAAGCTCTTTAATTTAATGAGATCCCATTTGTCAATTTTGGCTTTTGCTGCCATTGCTTTTGGTGTTTTAGACATGAAGTCTTTGCCCATGCCTATGTCCTGAATGGTACTACCTAGGTTTTCCTCTAGGATTTTTATGGTATTAGGTCTAAGATTTAAGTCTCTAATCCATCTTGAATTAATTTTCGTATAAGGAGTAAGGAAAGGATCCAGTTTCAGCTTTCTACTTATGGCTAGCCAATTTTCCCAGCACCATTTATTAAATAGGGAATCCTTTCCCCATTTCTTGTTTCTCTCAGGTTTGTCAAAGATCAGATGGCTGTAGATGTGTGGTATTATTTCTGAGGACTCTGTTCTGTTCCATTGGTCTATATCTCTGTTTTGGTACCAGTACCATGCTGTTTTGGTTACTGTAGCCTTGTAGTATAGTTTGAAGTCAGGTAGCGTGATGCCTCCAGCTTTGTTCTTTTGACTTAGGATTGTCTTGGAGATGCGGGCTCTTTTTTGGTTCCATATGAACTTTAAAGCAGTTTTTTCCAATTCTGTGAAGAAACTCATTGGTAGCTTGATGGGGATGGCATTGAATCTATAAATTACCTTGGGCAGTATGGCCATTTTCTGAATGAATGAAGGGGAAAACCCTGAATGAATGAAGGGGAAAACCCTGAATGAAGGGGAAAACCCTTTATAAAGCCATCAGATCTCATGAGAACTCACTCGCTATCATGAGAACAGTATGGGGGAAATTGTTCCTGAGAAGGGATTATCTCCACCTGGTCCCACCCTTGACACATGGGGATTATTAAAATTCAAGATGAGATTCTGGGTGGAGACACAGTCAAACCCTATCAGCTTGGCCTTGGACAACTGATAAAGGGGTTTGAAGTCCAGGTTGACATTAAAATGGAGCCTGAAAGAAATATGGTACCATTGAAGGTGACTGATGAAATATGGAAGGTGAGGAAAATGAGGTTTATTTCTGGTATACATTCTCATCTAGGAAAAGCAAACAAAAAACAAAAACAAATATCTTAGATGATTCTTTTATTTTGTTAATTTTAAGATGAAGTCATTTCCTCTTGGTTTCAAGATATATGTAACCTCTGGGAGTTTTCTTTCCTTGGCTTCCTGCTGGTTCCTCTCTCCCACTATAATACTAAAACTGCAAACTGCATATTTTCCAAAGCTTTATTACTGCCACATTGATTTCCATGATATGTATTTTCTAGCTCAGAAATGTAATGTATTCTCATAATTTAGATTTTTATATCAATATGAACTGGCTTCACTCTTAAACTTTAGACTTAAATATCCATCAGCCCTTTGGATGAATTCACTTCTACCTTTACAGTAAGCCCAAAGCATCCTCAATTTTCACTCACTCTAGATTCCCTTTTGGGGGGGCCTACCTGTTTCCAGTATGTCTGTAACCATTTCCCAGGGTTCGATTTGGGAGAGAAGTTTCTTCCAAGCGCACTCACCTGGGTGTTGACAGGCCTCAAAAGAACCACTAACAAGCTCACTCACATGGTTGTTGGCAGATATATTAGTCTGCTTGGGTTGCTATAACAAGGTCCACAGACTGGGTAGTCTAAACAACAGAAATTTATTTTCTAATGATTCCCAAAGGCTAGAAGACCATGATCAAGGTGCTGGTAGGGTTGGTTTCTTCTGAGAGCCATAAGAGAGGGATTTGTTCCAAGGCTCCGTGGCTTGTAGATAGCCATTGTCTTCCTATATCTTCACATTGTCTTCTCTTTGTCTGTGTCCAAATTTTCTCTTCTTATAAAAACACCAGGTATATTAGATTCAACCCACCCTAATAACTCATTTTAACTTAATCGGTCATTTACTGCATAACTACATTTTGGTCAACAACAGACCACATAAGCAACAGAGGTTCCACACAATTATAATATTGTATTTTATGGTATCTTTTTTATGTTTAGATGTGTATAGATACACAAATACCATTGTGTTACAATTTCCTACAGTACTCATTACAGGAACTGAACAGGAGACTGTACAAGTTTGTACCCTAGGAGGAATATGATATACCATATAGCCCGGGTGTGTAGTAGGCTATATCATCTAGCTTGTGTAAGATACAACTGAGAAATGTGATCTAGCTTGTGTAAGATATATCTGAGAAATATTTGATCCATGATACATAGAAAGATCTATGATATTTACAAAATGACAAAATCACCTAATGAAGGCATTTCTCAGATGTGTCTCTATCATTAAGCCATATACGACTATATCTCAGTAAATACTCAGTCTCCAAATTCAGTCACATTCTGAGGTACTAGCAGTTAGGTCTTCAACATATGAATTTAGGGGGTGGTGGGATGAAATTCAACCCACAATAGCAGGCCTCAAGTTCTCTCTTGAGCTGTTGACTATAGACATTAGTTCTTTATTACGTGGACCTGTCTACAGAGCAGGTCAAAACATGGTGGCTGGTTTCGCTTAGAGTAAGTAAGAGAAATAATGAGGAGAGCAAGCACACAAAGTCAGCACTTTTTCATAACCTAATCTTGGAAGTGACATTTTCCATATTCTATTAATTGGAAGTGATATCTAATCCAAATCATTTGCAATTCTGTATAGAATTTAGAGTAATTCTCATCTCTTTTCCTCAACTTTGATTTTTGTTGACTAATTCTGGAACAACAGAAAATGTTAAATCTGCTATATTTAGATATCAGTGTTTTTTTTTAAACTCAAAGACAAGTTTTTAATTTTAAAAAGTACCTCATCTTTAGTACTTTTCTGAGATACATAAAAATAAAGAATATTTATATGTTGTATACACAAAAGCCCACTCTTCTAATGGCAGAGAGTTTTTCTTGCCATGGAGAGGGGAATTCACACTTCAGGGAGTAGCTGACTACTTATTCTTGTCCAGCATGCATACCGAAGCTTCATCATCCAGTGCATGGTGTACATCTCAACTAGAAAGAAAACAAATCAGTTCTCAACAGATGTGTTCATTCTAATTCTGTGACACCAAAAAGTATGTAAGCGCATTTTCTTGTAACAGGACAAGATGGCAGGGTGAGGATGAGCAAAATGAGGCAATAGAAAGTCACTTCACATCTCTGTACCTGCTCAGTGGCAAAGCTAATCTAACAATTTTTTAGATTCTGACATCACAATTGTTTTCAATCCAATATGCTACATCTTAAAGTGGCAAAATGTAATATTAAGACTATGTGATAATTTCAGTATCTTACGCAACAAAACTTCAATTCAATGGAAGCAAATGAACCAAAATCTTTAGTGCCTTGGCATATGATGTTCCCTCTGCCTGGATTATTTACCTCTGTCACCCTCTCCCATAAGCCCACCACTTCACTCTGTTAATACCTAATTGCCTCTCAGGTCCAAGTTTATGTAATTGTCCTTTAGAAACAGGCACACGACCATTCCATGCATTCACCAACAAATTATCATAGAGTTCATCACACGACATTGTAACCCCATGTTTAATTATCCATCTTACCCATTAAACTGTAAGTAAGTCCTGGGGAGGTAGGAATCATCTCTCTCTTAGCCATCACTATATCCCTAGCACTTAACTCAGTGCTTGGCACATAATAACACCTCAATTTATTGCCGTAATGAGCAGGCAATATTTTTGCTGTTCTCAAATTTGAGTGGAAAGTAGGCTACTATTTTGGGCATATTATACATTTTGGGGCATATCTCCCCCAAAAATATATTCATTGTGTGTTCTGTAGTTCTCCCATGTGGATGTCTTATTTTGTAATACCTGCAATGGTACGATCTAGTGGTTAGTGTTAGAGCATGACTGTGTAAATATCAAGAAGATATTATGGGTAGATAGAGCAAGAGTTTCTTTCATATGAGTCTGCTAGTAAAAGCAAAGATTTCTACTAAATCCTTAGAACCAGAAACATGATTAAACTTGGAAATACACAACCAAGGGTTTGAAGTTGAGCAAGATTTGTAGCAATCAGAGATTAGGCATAAGCAAGGACTGCCCTGTGTGATTACAGTGAACAGCATTGAGGGATAAGCAGCCCACCCTGGTAGTTTAAAGGACTTTAATGTTTCCAGAATTAGGTTAAACTGAGGCTTAAGAGGAATTATATTAAGGTCAAATGTACAGAATGATAGCTTCTGAGATATATATACACACACACACACATATACACATACATACACATATATACACATACATATACACATATATGTGTGTGTGTGTGTGTATATATATATCTTCAAATTCTTTCCAAAAGAAGATTATGTTACCTAGGATGGGATGATTTAAGATATAAGCTGTATGGAACCATTATATAATTGATCATTGGCATGAGAAAGAAAACGCGCAGGCTACTTTATGAGTATATTCAGGAAGTCTAACTGAGATAAGAAGGCAGTTCACCCGAGCTATTATTGACTCTGATGATGTCTTGCTGAATCATGCAAGGTGTCAGAAAAATAGAGAACTTTCTTGAATAAATGAATACATTACATTCACCACACATGTTAAACTAGATGGAAATGAAGCTGAACAGTGAAAAAAATGTAAACAGTTCTTGATTTATTCTGAGACTTCAGAGGCTGACAAAAAGAAAGAAAAGCTGAAAATCTTCATGTTGTGCTACATATGGATATTGTATTTACATCTAAGAAAAATTGGAACCATTTTAGCTGTTGTTATCCAGATGTTTTATGAAAACTGTGGTCTCTAGTAAAACCATCACTCATGAGAAATTACCTTTTTATTGTGAGTCTAGAAATACACAGATCAGCTTTGCCTTCCATATTATTTTTATAATATAAAAGTGGAACATAGCAATGCATTTGGGACTAACATTGAAATTCCTGCTTATAAGAATATGAAATAATAAATACACTACTTTAAAAATCTTGTAGATCACAGTAGTTGAAGTTAAAAGAGAGTTTATATGAACTCTATCTTACCTACTTTTACCAAAGTTTTAAAATCCAAGTATAATACAGAATATGCACTTTAATAATTAAACCACGACAGTGCATTGTTAAATGAGGTGCCTGAGAAGCAGAATCAATGTCTTTGTAGTAACTGTGTCAAGTCTATAACTTGAAAACTGTGTTAGTGCCATTGGCTCTGCTTTTAATAGAAACACCACACAACTTCCAACGCTTTACTTATTAGCATCTCTTCACAGGCTCAGAACAAAAGTCAAACTTTCAACAAATAGCATAAATGAAATTACATGTTTTGCATCTAGAACAAGAGTTCTTCAAAGAAAAAAAAAGGAAAAATATATTGTCCTGGATATGTGCCCATCTCTGAAGTTAGTTCATTTATTCAGTACTTATTATATACTAGGCACTGGATTAGGAGCTCACAAACATTAATTGTTCTCTGCAAAACCTTAATAATAGATCACCCTAAATTTCAGCTGAGGAAGCTGAGTTTAAAGAGATTAAGTAATGGGTCGAAGACCACACAGCTAATCAGTTTTAGAGCTGAGATTTGAATATGAATCTTACTGATTTCCTATTATTCTGCTTTTCTACCTTCTCACTTTGCTATATAAATTAACATCTAGCTTTACAAAGAGGAGTACAGAAAAATAATGAAGAAAAACTATTTGGGTGATGGTTACACTAAGGGCCCAGACTTTACTAATACACAATATGCCCATGTAACAAAACTGCACTTGTACCACTTAAATTTGTACAAATTTTTTTAAAAGTTTAGAAGTTGAGATTATAATAGAGATTGAGAAGAGTTGGGATTATTTAGCAGAGAGAATAGGGCTAAAAGTCTTTTAATGTGATCGTTTTTGTATTGTCTTCTATTATGAGTCATAAGATAACTTGGAAATAGAGTTTAGTAGGTTAGATAAAAGAAGTAGGCATTTCTACTGTTTCCATTATCTCTTCTCCTTATGAATGGAGAATTGCACTTCCTCACCTTTTTAATTTAGCCTGTCATGTTGATACAGAAGTTCTGGGAAGGGAAGAGCATGGTCCCTTAAAATGGTGGAGAAGGGGTGAAGGGAAGTGCTGGGTAGAGGAGGGCGTGGTCCTTGGCTAGGGCTCCACCCCAGTCCTGTGTCTACAAACCCAGGTGAATACAGGCATTCCTGCCTTGGCGCCCAAATGTTGCATTTCCCAAAACCACCCTGGCCTGCCACGTCCCCATCTTGTACCTATAAATACTCTGAGACTCTAACAGGCAGACTCTCCTGGACGTCGACAGGAGCACATCAGCAGAGGAACACACAGACAGCAGGACATCGAGAGGAACACACCAGCATAGAAGCATACCAGGATAGGAGCACACCAGCATAGGAGCATACCAGCATGCCAGCAGGCCATTGACTGGTGGAACAAGGCATGCCAGCAGGCCATTGACTGGTGGAACAAGGCAAAGTTTGGCCAGAACAGTCAGAGAAGAGATTGGGCAGCCAAGCAGCCCAGCTCCAGGGGAAAACCATCTCCCTTCTGGCTGAGAACTACTTCCACTCAATAAAACCTTGCACTCATTCTCCAAGCCCATGTGTGATCCAAGTTTTCCAGTACACCAAGGCAAGAACCCGGGATGCGGAAAGCCCTCCATCCTCGCAACAAGGTAGAGGGTCTAATTGAGCTGACTAAGCCAAGCCACCTACAGATGGTTAAACTAAATGAGCACCCTGTAACACACACTCACTGGGGCTTCAGGAGCTGTAAACATCCACCTCTAGATACTGCTGTGGGGTCAAAGCCCCAAAGGCTGCCCATCTGTATGCTTCCCTAGAGGTGTGAACAGTGGGGGCACTGAAAAGCAAGCACACCCCCATTGCACACCCTGCGAGGGGGACAAGGGAGCTTTTCCCATTTCAGCATTACTGCATTGGCCAATAAAATATGAGTAGAAGAGAAATGTCTCAGTTTTGTACATGGGCACAATGAACTGTCCGTTCAATCCCCCAGCTCCCTCTTTTCTGCCATAATGATTGGTGGAGCCCTCATGACCTGATCACCAACCAACAGCCCCACCTCCTTAAACTATCGCATTGCTGATTAAGTTTCAACATACGGCTTTTTGAGGACCACAAACATTCAAACCATAGCGTCCTCTTTGAAATGCACTGCATCTAAGTCTTCTCTACTTCCACCCCATCCCACCTCTCAAACAGATAACAGAAACACTGGAAAGTGTCTGCTGCCCTAAACAAAGATAATAGAAGTGACTTCTTATTCATTTGCTTCGTTTTGGTTTATTTCCTCCTCAAGCATCTACATTTCCTTGCAGGATTTTATTTCAATTTGAAACAATCTTGACTGTCCACAAACCATACAGAAGACACTAACATCTGATCTGCATATTATAACTATATCTTTTCAGTAGCTTTGTAGTTGTTACAAAATGTCAATCTACTTCATTAAGTTACCAAAAAAAGGAAAAACACTTCCACAGGTGTGTGTAGTTCATCCAGAATGAGCCTTAAAAGACAAGAAATGGTAGAACCACTTTTCACCATGGGTTTCCATATTCACTGAGGGAAAACTTGATTCAGACATGTTGACAGGCTAAAAGCAGCCTTGGCCAAGGGAGAGAAACTTAGTGCCTTAATAACCAAAGTAGAGAAGTTCTAAAATAAGGAGTCAAGGAAATGTTTCATCTAGGAAAAGTACAAAGCCCGGCTGCACTAAGGTTGAAGCAATTACTGAAATGTCAGAGCTGCACAGAGAAGAGAAGCTACAAAGATTGTTATAGAAGGTGACAGTCTTTTTAAAAAAAAAACATTCACTTTACAAATGTTTTCATAAATGTGTGCTTTATAGGTAGTTAGTTCAAAAATCTTTGGGGTAGACAGCATCAGGAATGAAAGACATGGGCAACTGAGAAATTGAAAGAAGCTCCTTTAGGATGTTAATGCTTTGTTGGAATTGACATTTTGAAGCTATAAAAAATAACTTAATAGCTGTAGTGAAGCACTAAAGATGTTTTGTCCTTGGAGAGAGCTAGGGTGCTATGGGAAGGATAAACAGGGAAATCTAAAGCATTGTGCTCTTTGGCCTTATTGAACACATTTCAAGGGAAATTTTATGGCCTCTCAAAGCTGAGTTACAGTAAGAATACCAGCCTTGTACAGATGTATTCACAACTAACTGTGAAGAGTGAAACATAAACAACTCTCCCTCTTTTGTGTTTTAGTTTTTTAAAACAATTCTGGATAAAATTTTCAAAAATATTTTACTTTCAACCACTTTTTAAAACGAACCACAAAAGAAAGAGCAAATTTCATTATTTGTTTTTTGATTTATTTCCACAATAATATTTCACATCTATGTCAAATCTCTGAGTTAAAAGAGTGCTTGAACAGATATAATAGGTTTTTCTTATTGTTTATTATAGTATCTACATTAAAATATTTCTTCAAAGTTTCCTATTGATTCATTTGTGTTTGCAATGAGAAGATCACCACCTAATTTCAAAGGTGATTTTATAATTTATTATGGACAAATTTTCTAATGAATAATCTTAGAGTTTTAATAAAGGTACAAGTAGAAAGCAGATTAAAAAAAGAAAGAATAAAATTTCAAACAAATCTTGAAGGAGTTTATTTAGTATAAGCCTAATTTCTAGTAATTATACAAGACATAGTCATTCAATATTATTCAGTGTGTTGCATTGTGTCCAAAGAAGGCTCTAGAAAGATGATGTGATTCTTGCCCTTAAATAAGTGCACAACTTTGAATATTTTTAAGGCAGCATAAAGACATATTACTTATATTTACATATATTAGATTACTTAAATTACATAAGCTGAGTACATGATGAAAAAGATATTAGACTTAGTGTCCCTAATCTTACTTGGGAATTATGTATCTTTTATAATGAAAAAAAATTAAGAAAGTTTATAGAAAATTTCAGTTACTTTTAGTAAGAGAATAGTTTGCATGATAACGTGACTGATTTCCATTTAATAACTTGGCATTTTGCCCTCAATAGAAATCTGAAAAGTAAGTAGAATATATCAACATATGAATGAGGCAGTTAGGAGTCACTATGCAACCTCTATATCAATTCCGGCAATATATTGAAAAACTAAATTTCAAAGTTGACTTAATAAATGAATAAATTTTTAATAATGTATTTTGTGTTAATATTTGACTTGGTTTTGCTTCTATCAATGTATTGTATCCAAATGAATGCCCTAAGTTTTAGAAAGTGAAAGCATTTGTGATCTATTTTTGTAAGTCAGTATGACATTATTTTAGTGAAATATTAGGTGTCCTAAAGAGCAAAGAAACTTCCTCCTCTGTCTCTAAACCCTCCCCCATCCTCTCCTATCTACTTATTCTTAGAAAAGGAAAATTTGCATTACTTCTTGAGTCAAGGCAATATTTATCTTTCTATAATAAAGTGACAGAAAAATTAATTTTTACTTCTGTAATAATGACACATGATTTGGATGTTTTCTACCATCAGAGAATGTGCTTGACATGTGCAGTATTTGATCAGAAGTACAACAGCAGAAATTATTGTTCTAATTTTAATTTTTAGAGACAGGATCTCGTTCTGTTTCCCAGGCAGGAGCACAGCAGCATGATGATAGCTCACTGCAGCCTCGACCTCTTGGGTTCAAGCAATCCTCCTGCCTCAGTCACTTGAGTAACTAGGATTACAGGTGCATGCCACCATGCCTGCTTTTTGTTTTGTTTTGTTTTGTGTTTAAATGTTTGTAGAGATGAGGTTTCATTGTTACCCAGGCTGGTCTGAACTCCTGGAGTCAAACACTCCTCCTGCCTCAGCCTCTCAAACTTCTATGATTACAGGTGTGAGCCATCATGCCCAGCCTATCTTTGTTCTTGACTAAATTTCAACAAGAATAAGTTTACAAAAACAAAGTTTTCTTGTCAAAAGTATTATGGGGAAGTATAAATATAGATTTTCTACCTATATAAATGGTTTGATGAATCAAGTAAACTCTGCATTTACTTGAACTCTGCATTCTCTCTTTATATAAAACCCAATGGATATATAATTTAGCTTCTACTTTTTTCATAATTGCAATGTCATCTTCTCCTATTATTTTTCTGATTATGAAATTAATTTGTACATATTAGAAAAATATGGAAAAAAGAGTAAAGGGAGAGAGAAAAGAAATGTCACCAATAAGCCCATAAATATCTAGCAATATTTACTAAGCATTTATTCTTGAGTTTTTCAAGATATTTATGATTTATATATTTATGATGTATTACATTTATTGATTACTTTAATCAATAAAAATTCTTTACATACATGATTAAAAGTCTGCAAATATGCCATAGTTTCTATAATATAAAAACATGAATATGTATTTCAACTACTTTTCCAGAAAAATAGTTTCTTAAAATTCAAATTATACCCCATCAGCAAAGTATGATTCATTCTATACTAATCAATCACTAATTGATTATATCAATATATATCAGTCAGAAATAAATGAATGCACATCAATGTACATTAATATAGTGTTCATGATTAGAGTTACAGTTGAATTTGCAGGTAGAGTTAAGATTAGGGTCAGTTTTACAAATTGAGCTATATATAATTGTCTTGGGATAAGAGTTAAAGAAAAGAGACAGACCACAAATAGTTGTTTTAAATTGTGAGTTGTTTCTCAGAGAGGTTAATCTCTTATATTACATTGACTGCAAATGCTATGACAACCATTCTTCTCTTTAAAAGTAAGGGAAAGAGAAAAAATATCTAGAAAAAGAAGGGAAATCTTTTCTTCCTGACATCCAAAATTACTGTCAATAAGGGACATCTATATTCTATTCCACATAGAGCTTAAATGCAAATACACAATACGACAAAAATCTCACTGATCTAAATTATTCAAATTAAAGTGTCACGTTACTGGCTTGGTATCCAATACTATAATATTATTAGTTTGACAAATGAAGAGTGTCACCTGCCCAGAGAGGTAGACAACTTGCCACAGCACATTACAGCAAGTGCCAGAACTAGTTCTGTTACACTGGGAGCTTAAACAGTACTCAGCTCAGTCTCAAATCCTACCCTACCTAGGTAGGGAAGCAAACCTCAACCTATCATTTCTACTGAGCATAGAAACTGGTCCCATCCATCCCAAGCAGTGACTCAGCCTAGTTTCAGGGCCCAGTCTGCAACCTTGTCCAACTACAAATGTCAAATAGCAGTACTACCCGGACAAGGAATACCAGGCCAGACCCAATGAGATCTGATTGGCCAGGTCCAATCAGGGGCATTTGCAGTGGACATCCAGCAGCTGTGGTCAATTGCAGAGTCACATTCTGTGGCCTGGCCCAATCAAAGGCAACTGCAGTGGCCATCCAGCAGCTCTCCTCAATTGCAGAGCTCAGCCAGTGGTTTCACTGCAGAGGGAGTCCAGCGAGCAGTCTCACCTAAAATTAGAGCAGGGGCAGCAGCCCAGCCATGTAGAGAGCCTAAAACAAGCCCTGCTTGCCCAGGGTTGTTACCATCTGGCCCATCTAGAATCATAGGCTAGACTAAATAGGCAAGGCCTATCTCTGCCAAAGAATACCTATAAAAGCCAGAGGAGTGGCTGTCTCTACAAATGTGACATTATGACAAGGACGTGAAGACTATAAGGGATCAGGAGATCACAACGGCTCCAGAAAAAGCTAATAAAGTCTTTTTTCCCCAGGATGGTGTACTAGAGGCTTTTAGCATGTCTCAACCACTTGGAAATAGCAAAACAATGCATAAAGATAAACTCTCTGAACTTTAATTCAAGAAGGAAAATGAGAATTCACTGGAATAGTGAACAACAACCCAGATCTCAGGGAGGAGAGAGTGGGCAAGCAGCCTCCATGATGGCATTCCGCTGATAAAAGTGAGAGAAGCTCCAGTACATGAGGAAGGAGAGTCTCCTGCTGTGATTCACCTTTCCACTAGGATGCCATGCAACCCTGGCCAAGAGAGAGCACCTAGTTCCTCTGAAGCCCAGGAGAAAACTTGAAGAGACAGCCAGAGGAAAAGATACTGAGAAACGCTGTAGGCATTTTCCCATGCCCAGAACTGAGAGGAGGAAATCATTTTTAATCCAGGCTTATAGAAAGTCAGTCATTGTTTGTTAACCTGGAAGCGGCAGCCACTGCAGGCATTTTGGTCAAAGGCCAGAGATTGGAGTAGCTGCTCTGCATTGGAGGAATAATGCTCACAGCCAGAATTGAATGGCAAGTGTGGAGAGCACCGCAGCAGTAAGCACTGGAATCTGCTCTCTCCAGTCACAGGACTGCAGCAGGAAGAGTTGCTGAAGCCAAGATTTAATCTGGGATTTGCAGCCAGGGACAGGTTTGTCACTTGGAACCAGCCTGCATATGCCATTGCTAGGTGTCCCGGACTGCTCCCTTGGTCAACCAGGGGAGAGTGCCCCACCAGTCTTGAGAAGCAAGAGCAAGGCAGACCCTAGTCCTGCTCCCCTGAATTGGAAGTACGGTCCAATCAATCCTTTGCTTGCATCTGTGTGTAGAGAACCTCTCTCCACCTCACACCCAGGCATATTCCCAGGCATTTGAATCACCACTCACTTGGATTAGTTTTTGCTCTTTTTCCATGCAGAGATTTTGGGGCACTGGAGTCCTCTCTGCTTTATGCCTAGACATGTTTCCAGGGCATTCAGCACACACCTGATCACCTGGATTATCAGCCCGCAGTGCCCCTCCTTTTTCCTACAAAATCTTTGTTGTAGCAGTGATTACTTCCCTTCTCACAGAGGGACATTTTTCCAGGCAATCGAAGTAATCACTCACCTGGATTGGGAGACTGAGCTACCCTAGATTAGGAGACTACACAATCCCCTTTGCAGAAATCTTGGTGCAAAGGTAAACTTTTTGCTCCACACCTGGACATATCTCCAGGCTTTTGGTGTACATACCTTCCTGGAATAGAAGCCTAAGGCACCATTTCCTTCCCATGCAAAGGACTTGGTGCAGTGGCACTTCTTCTGCTCCACACGTGGATGTAACTCCAAGCATTTAGCACACTCACTCTCACATATTGGGTGTTTGAACTGCCCTGCCCTTCCTATACAAAGATCTTATGGTGGCAGTTTCTCTGCTCCTTCTCTGGACATATCACCCACCTTGAGACACATCTGCCCCCCACACCAGATTAGGAACTTAAGTAGTTTCTCCCATCCCCTGCAAAGACCATGTAATAGCAGTTTTTCCAATCATTGCTGGGGCATATTTCCATGCATTAGGCACATCTATTTGCATGGATTAGGAGCCTGAGCCACCTTTCCTTTCAGTTGCAGAGATCTTAGTGCAGTGGCATTCTCTCCGCTTGACACCTAGACATATCTCCAGGTGTTTGGAGCACCAGCTCTTCTAGATTAGAAGTTTAGGCCACCCCCCTTCCCATGAAGAGAACTTAGGGAAGTGTGTGTTTTCCAATTCCATGCCTAGACACACCTCTAAGTGCTTGATGGCTATCCACAAGACCACACCTCAAAGATGGTGCCTATGCCTACCATTTGAGAACCTGTAGGTGGGTCTGCCCAGCTCAGTCCCCGTCATCTTGGTCCTTCCCTCCAGGGCTAAGCAGGGAGCTCAGACTACTGTGCATTACACAAATCAGCCCATTATCTGATGAAATAGAAAATTTCTCCAGGTTAACAAGGAATAAGTATATATACCTATATGTATCAGCTGTGACTGATGATGTAGATGGGTATATACTTGATCCTTGACGCAAATGAATATCTACTTAATCCTTGTTTACTGGGAGAAGTTCTCTGGCTCTTACCCATGAGCTCCACCCACTGGCCTGGAGGAGGAACAGCACAACACAATAGGAAATCTTTCGAAACCAGTGCATAGCACTGGGTAGCAAGGTAAATTTCCTGATACCAATATCACCTCAGTCCCATAGGTGCCAGTGAATCTGCTCACATGCCTAGAACATGGCTACTACAACCAGAATTTAGAAAAGGCACTATAAAAAGGCCATCTATAACCAAGGACCTTAAAAACAGACTCTTGGTCACTGAAAGCAACCAGACCAAAGTCAAAGGACCATAGACAACATATATTATAGACACCTCCACAATGTGCGGTAGGGTGGGAAATTTCATCCAAATGAAATCAAATGCAAAAAATAAGGGGAGATAGATTATCCAGAGGAGAAGCAGCCAGGGGGATGGGGGGAAGACTGTAAAAGTAGGAAAAAAACAAAGTGTCACAATGCCCTCAAGGCACTATATTAATTCTCCAGCAATGAATCTTAACCAAAATGAAATGTTTGAAATATCACATAAAAAACTCAAAATGTTCATTTTAAAGAAGCTAAATGAGATCAAATAGAGAGCTGAAAACAACACAAATAGATCACAACAGCAATTCAGGATATAAAGAAGAGATTGACATCATTACAAAAAAAACTAAACAGAACTCCTAGAAATGAAAAATCCGTTAAAGAAATTACAAAATACAATTGAAATATTTAACAATAGGCTAACTTGAGTGAAAGAATTTCAGAGCTGAAGGAGAGGCATTTTGAATTAACTCACTCAGACAAAAATGAAGAAGAATTTTAAAAACTGAGTAAATCTTTTGAGAAATATGGGATGTGTAAAGTATTGAAACTTATGAGTTATAGGTATTCCATACCTATAACAGGAAAACCTATAACAGAAAAAGTAAAAAGTATGGAAGATATATTTTAGAAAATAATTCAGGAAAAATCTTCTGACCTTTGGAAATATTTGAATATTCAGATACAAGAAGCTCAGAGAACTCCTGCAAGATACAATCCAAGAAGAACCACACCAAGGCATATGGTAACCAAACTATCCAAAGTCAACAGGAAGGAAAAAATGCTAAGAGTGGCAATAGAGAAGCATCATCTGTAAAGGAAATTCTATCGGACTAATAGCAGATTTCTCAGCAGAAACTCTATAAGCCAGAAGAGCTTAGAAGGCCATTTTTAGCACTGGGTGGTGGTGGGGGAAGCTAGCCAACAACTTTGTATCCTGCTACACTAACCTTCATAAGTGAAAAATAAATAAAGTATTTTCCAGACAAACAAAAGCTAAGGGAATTTGTCACCACATGACTGGCTCAAAGAGGTTGTAAAGATAGAAATGAAGGGATAGTATTCACCATCATAAAAGAACACTTAAGTACAAAAATCACAAATCCTAGAAAACATTACACAACTGAAACGTCAAAACAACTAGCTAACAACACTATGACAAGAACAAAATCCCACATAATAATATTAACCTGGAATGTAAATGGCCTCAATACTCCTAACAGATACAGAGTGGCAAATTGGGTTAAAAAATAAGTCTCTGCCATTTGCTGTGTACAATAGAAAGGCGTAATGACTAACGACAGCTACAGATTCGAAGTAAAAAGATAGAAAAATATATATAACACAAATGAAGGACAGAAGTGAGCCAGAGTAGCCATCCTTACATTAGATAAAACAGATTTTAAATAATAGTAAAAACACACCAAAAAAAAAATGCATTATATAATGATAAACGGTTCAATAGAACAAGAAGATTTAACTATTCTAAATATGTATGCATCTAATACAGGGGCACCCAGATTCAAAAAACAAATACTACTAGACCTAAGAAAACAAACTGATAGCAATACAATAACCGTACGGGACTTCAACACCCCAGTGATATCACTACACAGATCATCAAGGCAGAAAATCAACAGTGACATTCTGGCCATAAACTGGACTATAGAACAAATGTACCTATAAGACATTTACAGAACATTGCATCCAACGACCACAGAATATACATTCTTTTCATCTGTGCATGGGACATTCTCCAAAATTAACCATATACTTGGCCATAAAGCAAGTCTTAATAAATTCAGAAAACTCTAAATTATAACAAATATTTTCTTGGACTAAGTTGTTGGTCTTTTGGATGCATAAACAAAATTGAAACCCAAAATGTATTAAAGACTTAAAAGTAAGACCTGAAACTATAAAAACATAGAAGAAAAACTAGGAAAACTCTTCTGGACACTGCCCTAGACAAACAATTTGTGATGACACCCTACAAGCAAATGCAACAAAAGCAAAAATAGACAAATGGGATTTAATTAAACCAAAAGTGTCTGCACAGCAAAAGAAATTATCAATAGAGTAAATAGACCACTTAAATAATCAGAGAAAATATTTACAAACTATGCATTTGACAAGGAACTAATATCCAGAATCCACAAGGAACTCAAACAACTAAACAGGAAAACAAAACAAAACAAAACAAAACAAAACACTCCATTAAAAAGTGGGCAAAGAACATGAACTACACTATTTTCAAAGGAAGACATACAAGTGGTTAACAACTGTATAAAAATATGCTCAAGATTAGTAATGATCAGTTAAATGCAAATTAAGTCCACAATGAAATATCATGTAAAGCCGTTCAAAATGGCTACTGCTAAACTGTAAAAAGACAGCATATGTTGTTATGGACGTGGAGAAAAGGGAACACTGATACACTGTTCATGGGAATGTAAATAGGTTCAACTTCTATGGAAAACAGTACAGAGATTTTTCGTAGAACTAAAAATATAACTTCCATTTGACCCAGCAAACCTATGAGTGTGTATGCACCTAAAAGAAGAGAAATAATTATATTAAAAGGCATCTGCACTTATACATTCATTGCAGTACAACTTACAATAGTGAAGTCATGAAGCCAATCTAAGTGTCCATCAAAGATTGATTGGATAAAGAAAAGATTGTATCTATATACCATGGAATACTACCCAGTCATAAAAAGAATAAAATCATGTCCTTTGCAGCAACATGGATAGAGCTGGAGGCCATTATTCTGAACAAAATAATGCAGAAACAGAAAACCAAATATCTCATGTTCTCACCTGTAAGTATACGCTAAACAATGGGTACACATGGATGGATGGATGGATGGATAGACAGATAGATAGATAGATAGATAGATAGATAGATAGATAGATAGATAGATAGAAAAATAGACACTAGGGACTCCAAAATAATAGACATGGAGTGAGTTTCGAAAAATTACCTTTTGGGTACAATGTTCAATATTTCATTAATGAATGTACCAGAAGCCCAATCCCCACCAGTACACAATATACCTATGTAAAAAAGCATGCAAATATAGTCCATAAATCTAAAATAAAGTACATTTTAAAAAATAATAAGAGAAATTTAACAATAAAATAAATAAATAAGTGAAAAGAAACAAGAAAACTCCAACAATGACTCTAAAGAAATGGAGTTCTATGAAGTGGCAGACAAAGAATTAAGAATAATCCTCTTAAAGAAGTTCAAATAACTTCAAGAATACATGTAAAAAATAATATAATATTAAGTGAAATTCAAAAGTAATAAATGAACAAAATGAGAACACTAACAAAGAAATTTCAAAAATTAAAAAACTAACAAATAGAAATCCTAGAGATAAATAATATGATGGATGTAAGGAAAAGTGCAATAGAAAGCTTCAACAGGGTTGATCAGGCAGAGAAAACAATCAGTACGTTAGAAGACAGAATATCTGAAATTAACCATTAAAATAAGCCAAGAAAAAATAAGAATGAATAAAGTCTGTGAATATTACTGAACATCATTTCAACACTAACTCAAAAGTCCACAGTCCAAAGTCTCATCTGACATAAGGCAAGTCCTTTCTGCCTACGAGCCTGTAAAATTTTTTAAAAAATTACTTACTTCTTAGATACAATTGGGGTACAGGCATTGGGTAATTACACCTATTTCAAATAGGAGAAATTGGCCAAAATGAAGGGGCTACAGGTCCCATGCAAGTCCAAAATCCAATGGGGCAATCATTACACCTTAAAGTTCCAAAATGATCTACTTTGACTCTATGTCTTACATCCAGGTCACAACGGTGCAAGAGTTGGGCTCCCATGGGCTTAGGCAGTGCCACCCTGTGGCTTTGCAGAGTACAGTCACCTCCCAGCTGCTTTCACAGGCTGGCATTGTCTGCAGCTTTTCCAGGTGCACAGTGAAAGCTGTCAGTGGCTCTACCATTCTGATGTCTGGAGGACAGTGGCCCTCTTCTCACAGCTCCACTAGGCAGTGCACCAATGGGGACTCTGTGTAGGGGCTCCCATCCCACTTTCCCTTCTGCACTGCCCTCACAAAGGTTCTTCATGAGGACTCTGTCCCTGCAGCACATCTCTTCCTGGACATCCAGGATTTCCATACATCTTCTGCACTCTAGGTGGAGATTTCCAAACCTCAATTCTTGACTTCTGTGCACCTGCAGGCCCAACACCATGTATAACTTGCCAAGGCATGGGTCTTGCACTTGCACCCTCTAAAGCAATGGCCTGAGCCATATGTTGGCCCCTTTTTGCTATGGCTGGATGTGAAGCAGTTGGGATGCAGGGCACCAAGTCCCTAGGCGGCACACAGCAGGGGGGCCCTGGGCCCAGCCCATAAAACCATTTATTACTTCTAGGCCTCTGGACCTATGATGGGAGGGGCTGCAGGTGAAGGTCTCTGACATGCCCTGGAGACATTTTCCCCATTGTCTTGGAATGATTAACATTTGGCTCTTCCTTACTTATGCCAATATCTGCAGCCAGATTGAATTTCTCCCATGAAAATGGGTTTTTTTCTATCACATCATCAGGCTGCAAATTTTTCCAGCTTTTATCATTTATGCTTTTTTTTTTTAATTTCATTTTTGAAATGGAATTTTGCTCTTGTTGCCCAGGCTGGAATGCAATGGTGTCATCTCAGCTCACTGCAACTTCCGCCTCTCAGATTCAAGCAATTCTCCTGCCTCAGCCTTCTGAGTAGCTGGGATTACAGGCATGTGTCAACACGCGTGGCTAATTTTGTATTTTTACTAGAGATGGGGTTTCTCCATGTTGGTCAGGCTGGTCTCAAACTCCTAATCTCAGGTGATCTGCCCTCCTTGGCCTCCCAAAGTGCTGGGATTACAGGTGTGAGCTGCTGTGTCTGGCCTCTGCTTTTTTTTTTTTTTTTTTTTTAATGCTTTGCTGCTCAGAAATTTCTCCCACCAGATACCCTAAATCATCTCTCTCAAGTTCAAAGTCCCACAGACATGTAGGGCATGGGGAAAATGCCACCAATCTCTATGCACAGCAACAGTGACCTTTTACTCCAGTTCCCAACAAGTTCCTCATCTCCATCTGAGAACACCTCAGCCTAGACTTCATTGTTCATATTACTATCAGCATTTTGGTCAAAGGCATTCAACAAGTCTGTAGGAAGTTCTAAACTTTCCCATATCTTCCTCTTTTCTTCTGAGCCCTCCAAGTCTCTAGGAAGTTCCAAACTTTCCCACATCTTCCTCTCCTCTTCTGAGACCTCCAAGTCTCTAGGAAGCTCTAAACTTTCCCACATTTTCCTGTCTTCTTCGAAGCCCTCTGATGTATTCCAACCTCTTCCTGTTACCCAGTTCCAAAGTCTCTTCCACATTTTTGGGTATCCTTATAGTAGCATCCCCACTACTTCCTGGTACCAATTTACTGTATTAAGTCTGTTCTCACACTGCTAATAAAGACATATGATGGACTGGGTAATTTATAAAGGAAAGAGATTTAATTGACTCACAGTTCCACATGGCTGGGGAGGCCTCACAATCATGGCAGAAGGCAAAGGAGGAGCAAAATCATGTCTTACATGGTGGCAGGCAAGAGAGCATGTGCAGGGGAACTCCCATTTATAAAACAATCAGATCTCATGAGACTTATTCACTATCATGAGAACAGTATGCGGAAAACTGCCCCCATGATTCAATTATCTCCACCTGGCCCTGCTCTTGACACATGGGGATTATTACAATTCAAGGTGAGATTTGGGTGAAGACATAGCCAAACCATATCACTAAGATAGTTCACTAACACTAAGCCTGCCCTACAGGAATGACTAGAGGACATTCTTTAAGATGCACCAAAGACCACTAATTATTAACTTAAACATACAAAAGCAAAAAAAAATCATGGTATAAGTAATACAGAATCGTATTCAATATACTCTGATATGGTGATGTTTAAACCAATTTTATCTCAGTATGATAGTTAATAAAAATGCATCAAAACAACAATAGGTAAAATTTAATTTTCAAGGAATACAAATTATAAAATGATGTAAGTTTTGACATCAAAAACATAAAATGTAGTGGGTAGAATAAAAGTGTAGAGTTTTGTAACTCTACAAGTAAAATCAAATGCAATCAAAGTTAAATTGTTATCAGCTTGAAATAGTTTGTTATAAGTATGTTTTGTGTAAGTCTTATAACAAAAAGGCAAAAATCTATACTAGATTTTAAAAATATAAATATAAACATATAAACAATTCACTACAGAAAACCATTAAGTCACAAATGATGATGGCAATAGAGGAAGAAAAAATGTGTATAAAAAACAAGCAGAAGACAAAAGACAAGGGCTTCAGTTCACCAGGCAGAACTTTCCAGAAGACTCAGTGAGATGCAGAGAAGTGGCAGCTGCCTGAGCTTCAAAAAGCTACTACAGTCCTTTCTGCTTTCTCACACTGGCCTCATCCCCCTTACTAGCTGTAGTTGTAGAAAATGGTGAAATAAACCACTTTCCATTATTTTTTAGAGGGTCAAAGAAAGTACCACTAAGGAAGAATTGAAAAAGGCTTATAGGAAACTGGCCTTGAAGTACCACCTTGATAAAAATCCAAATGGAGAGAAGTTTAAACAGATTTCTCAAGCTTACAAAATTATTTCTGATGCCAAGAAAAGGGAATTACATAACAAAGGAAGATAACAGGTAAATAAGAGGACTGAGCAAGTGGCAGTTCTGGGTCCCCTATGGACATCTTCGATATAATTATTTATGGAGGAAGAAGAATGCAGAGAGAAAAGAGGAGTAACTTTGTTGTGCATCAGCTCTCAAAAACCTTAGAAAATGTTTGTGATGGTACAACAAGAAAATTGGCACTTCACAAGAATGTAATTTGTGACTAATGTGAACGCAGAAGTGGGGAAAAAAAGAGGAGAGAAGTATAATGTTGTCCCAATTGCCAAGTTCTGGACTGCAAATAAGAATTCATGTGACAGGGCCTGGGATGGTTCAGCATACTTAGTCTGTATGCATGCATGGAGTGCCAGGGTCATGGAGAATGAATCAGTCCTAAAGATAGATGTAAAAACTGAAATGGAAGAAAGACAGTTTGAAGGAAAAAGATTCTAGAAGTTCGTGTTGACAAAGGCATAAAAGATGGCCAGAAGATAACATTTCATAGTGAAGGAGACAAAGAACCAGGATTGGAACCAGGAGATACTATAATTGAATTAGATGAAAAGGACCATGCTGTTTTTAGTTGACAAGAAGACTAGTTTATGTCTATGGACAGACAACTGGTTAAAATATTGCGTGGTTTCCAAAAACCAATATCCACTCTTGACTACTGAACTAGTCATCACCTCTCACCCAGGTCAGATTGTCAAACATGGAGATATCAAATGTGTGCTAAATGAAGTCATGCCAATTTTTCATAGAGCATTTGAAAAGCATCACCTAATCATCAAATTCAAGGTAAACTCCTGAGAATGGTTTTCTCTCTCATGATAAGCTCTCTCAGTTAGGTAAACTTCTACCTGACAGGAAGGAAATAGAAGAGATTGATGAAATGGATCAAGTTAGAACTTTGATTCATATCAGGAAAGACAGCACTGTTACAATGGAGAAACAGATGAGGATGATAAACATCATCCCAGAGGTGGTATTCAGTGCCAAACTTCATAAAAGGACCAATGAGTAACACTCACTCCTGGCACTTGATGAGCAGTAGTGAGTGAGTGAGTGAGTGAAGGGTTGTAATCATAATGTGTTCACTACCTGCTATTGTTTTTGTTTTAGTATTCAACTATAATAATGTTTTTGAAATTAAATAAGAAACAAATATAAAAGCTCAAAAAATCAGAAAATAAATTACAAAATGGTAGTAGTAGGTTCTTACCTATCACTAATTACTTTGAATGTAAATGAATTAAATTGTCCAATAAAAAGACATAGAATTACTGACTTGATTTAAAAAACAAGACCCGCTCTCGCCAGGCGTCCTCGTGGAAGTGACATCGTCTTTAAACCCTGCGTGGCAATCCCTGACGCACCGCCGTGATGCCCAGGGAAGACAGGGCGATCTGGAAGTCCAACTACTTCCTTAAGATCATCCAACTATTGGATGATTATCCGAAATGTTTCATCGTGGGAGCGGACAATGTGGGTTCCAAGCAGATGCAGCAGATCCGCATGTCCCTTCGAGGGAAGGCCGTGGTGCTGATGGGCAAGAACACCATGATGCGCAAGGCCATCCGAGGGCACCTGGAAAACAACCCAGCTCTGGAGAAACTGCTGCCTCATATCCGGGAGAATGTGGGCTTTGTGTTCACCAAGGAGGACCTCACTGAGATCAGGGACATGTTGCTGGCCAATAAGGTGCCAGCTGCTGCCCGTGCTGGTGCCATTGCTCCATGTGAAGTCACTGTGCCAGCCCAGAACACTGGACTCGGGCCCGAGAAGACCTCCTTTTTCCAGGCTTTAGGTATCACCACTAAAATCTCCAGGGGCACCATTGAAATCCTGAGTGATGTGCAGCTGATCAAGACTGGAGACAAAGTGGGAGCCAGCGAAGCCACGCTGCTGAACATGCTCAACATCTCCCCCTTCTCCTTTGGGCTGGTCATCCAGCAGGTGTTTGACAATGGCAGCATCTACAATCCTGAAGTGCTTGACATCACAGAGGAAACTCTGCATTCTCGCTTCCTAGAGGGTGTCCGCAATGTTGCCAGTGTCTGTCTGCAGATTGGCTACCCAACTGTTGCATCAGTACCCCATTCTATCATCAACGGGTACAAACGAGTCCTGGCCTTGTCTGTGGAGATGGATTACACCTTCCCACTTGCTGAAAAGGTCAAGGCCTTCTTGGCTGATCCATCTGCCTTTGTGGTTGCTGCCCCTGTGGCTGCTGCCACCACAGCTGCTCCTGCTGCTGCTGCTGCAGCCCCAGCTAAGGTTGAAGCCAAGGAAGAGTCGGAGGAGTCGGACGAGGATATGGGATTTGGTCTCTTTGACTAATCACCAAAAAGCAACCAACTTAGCCAGCTTTATTTGCAAAACAAGGAAATAAAGGCTTACTTCTTTAAAAAGTCAAAATAAATAAATAAATAAATAATAAAAAAATAAAAAACAAGACCCAACTATATGCTACCCAAATAGACTCAACTCACATTTCAGGCCACACATAGACTGAACGTGAACGGATGAAAAATAATATTCTATGTAAATGAAAACCAAAAGAGAGAGACCAAGGTTAGTTATACTTAAAGTAGGCTTTAAATCAAAAACAGTAAAAAAGATAAAGAAGGTTATTACATAATGTTTAAGGATAAATCTACCAAGAAGATGTAACAAGTATAAATACATAATACACCCAACATTGGAACACCTAAATATACTAAGGAAATCTTAAAGGATCTGAAGGGAGATATCAAATGCAATACAATCAGAGTGAGGATTTCAGTTCCCTACTTTCAACAATGGACAAATCATTCAGACAGAAAATTAATAAGAAAACATTAGCTTTGAAATATCCTTAGACCAAACAGGTATAATAGACACATACAGAACCTTTCGTTTAACAGAATATATGTTCTTTTCAAGGGAACATGGAACATTCTCCAGGATAGATTACATGTTAGGCTACAAAACAAGTCTGAACAGATTGAAGAAATTGAAAATATATCAAATATTTTTTCTAATCACAAGTGTATGCAATTATAAATCAAAAACAGAAGAAATCTTGGAAAATTCATAAATATGTGGAAATTAAACACCATACTCTTGAACAATCAATGGGTCAAGAAAAAATCAAAAGGAACATTTTTAAAAATTTGAGACAAACAATAATGGAAGCACAACATACCAAAGCTTACGGGATACAGCAAAATCAGTTCTATATTTAAAAATCTCAAATGAAAAACTTAATGCTATACCTCAAAGAAAAGAAAAAGAAAAAAAATCAAGCCCAAAGTTAGAAGAAATAAGAAATTAAAGGTTAGAAGAGAAATAAATAAAATAGAGATTAGAAAAACAATAGAAGAAAATACATGAAATCAAGAATTTCTTTGAGAAGATAAACATAGTCAATGAAACTTCAACTAGGATAACAAAAAAGAGACAATTCAAATAACTAAAATCAGAAAAAAGAGAAAAATTACAACTGATAGTATAGCTATATAAGCATCATAAGAGATTACTTTGAATAATTGTATGCAACCAATGGATAAATTAGAAGAAATGGATAAATTTGTAGATACACACAACCTATTCAGTCTGAATCATGAAGAAATAGAAAATATATAAAAAATAACCATTAAAGGGAGAATGAGTAATAAAAAGTCTCCCATGAAGTAAATGTTCAGGATCTGATGGTTTTACTTAATTCTACCACTAAAGGAGAACTAATATAAACCCATCTCAAACTCTTACAAAAATGAGTATTTCCAATTTTTTTTATGAGGGCAGAATCATCCTGGTACCAAAGCCAGACAAGGACATTATAAGAAAAAAAAAATTACAGGCCAATATCCCAAATGAAAATAAATGCAAAAAATTCTCAACAAAATGTTAGCAATATCTAATCAACAGTGTACTAAATGAATCATTTAATCATTTAATATGATCAAGTAGAATTTATCCCAGGGATGCAAGGATGATTCAACATAATCCAAATTTATAAGTGTGATACACCTTATTAATAGAATGAAGGGCAAAAACCATATGATCAATCTCATTAGAGGCAGAAAAAGCATTTAACAAAATTCAGCATCCTTTCGTGATAAAATCTCCCAATGGATTAGCTACAGAAGGAATGTAACAACACAATGAAAGCCATGCATGACAAGCCCACAGTTAACATTATACTTAATGATGAAAACAATGGCAACTTTTCCTATAAGATCAGGAACAAGACATAAATGTCTAATTTCACCTCTTCTATTCACTATAGTACTGCAAGTGACTACAGCGCTCCTTGCCAGAAAAATTAGGTAAGAGAAAGAAATAAAATACTTCCAAATGGAAAAAGATTAAGAAAATTGTTCATGTTTGGTGATGACATGCTCTTATGTATGAAAACTTAAAGACTCCACAAAAAAACTGTTAGAACTAATTAATGAATACAGGAAACTTGCAGGATAAAAAAAATCAACATGTAAAAGTCAGTAGTGTTTCTGTGCACTAACAATGAACATTCTGAAACAGAAATCAAGAAAAAAATTTCATTTACAACAGTTACTAAGAATAAAAAGTACTTAGGAATACATTTAACCAAGGATGTGAAGGATTTGCAGACTACAATTTTCAAAACTGATGAAATTGATGACACAAGTAAATGTAAAGATATTTTATGTTCATAGGTTGGAAGAATTAATATTGTTAAAATGTCACTATTAGCCAGGTGTGATGGTTCATGCCTGTAATTCCAGCGCTTTGGGAGGCGGAGATAGGTGGATCACTCGAGGACAGGAGTTCGAGGCCAGCCTTGCCAACATATTAAACCCCGTCTCTACTAAAAATACAAAAAATTAGCTGGGTACAGTGGCACAGGCCTGTAATCCCAGCTACTTGGGAGGCTGAGGCATGAGAATTGCTTGAACCTGGGAGGCAAAGGTTGCAGTGAGCCAAGATCATGCCATTGCACTCCAGCCTGGGTGACAAACTGAGACTCTGTTTCAGTAGATAAATAAATAAACAAACTGTCCCTATTTCCCAAAGTGATCTACATATTGAATGAAAATTCTACCAAAATGTAAATTCATTTTTCACAGAAATGGAAAAATAACTAAACTTTATATAAAACCACAAAAAAGCACAAATTTCCAAGACAATCTTGCACACTGAAACAAACAAAGCTGGAGGCATTACACTATCTGAATTCAAAATATATTACAAAATGATAGTAATTAAAACAGCATGGTACTGGCATAAGAATAGACACATCCATCACCCAATGGACAGAATAGAGAGCCAAAAAAGAAAAAAAAAAATCATTTACTGCCAACTGATTTTTGATAAAATTGTCTAAAACACAATATAGAAAAAAGCCTCTTCAATAAAGGAAATGGGGAAATTTGGATATTCACATGCAGAAGAATAAAACTGAACCCTCATCTCATGCCATATACAAAAATTGACTCAAAATGGGTTAAAAACTGATGTAAAAAGTGAAACTGTAAAACTACTAAAAGAGAAAAAGAACACAGGAAAACTATACAATAATTGTCTAGACAATTTTTTTTTAAATTTGACCATGATAGCTCAGGGAACAAAACCAAAAATAGAGAAGTAGAATTATATCACACTTAAAACTTATATAGGGTAAAGAAAAAAATTAACAGAATGAAGACACAGCCTATGAATTGAGAGAAAAGTATTTGCAAACCATACATCTAATAAGGAGTTAATATTCAAAATATGTATGAAATGCAAACAATTCAACAGAAAGCAAACAAATAACCTGATTTTAAAAATGGGCAAATGATCAGAGCAGATACTTCCTAAAAAGAAGACATTCAAATGGCTGACAGATACATTTAAAAAATGTTCAGCATCTCTAATCATCGTGGAAATGCCTATTAAAACCACAATGAGGTATGTCCTTACACTTATCAGGATAGCTATTATCAAAAAGATGAAAGATAACAAGTGTCGGGGAGGGTGTGGAGAAAGAGAACCCTACTATACTATTTTTGGGAATGTTATTTGGTACAACCATTGGTGAACACTGTATGGAGGAGGTTCCTCAAAAAAGTAAAAATACAATTTCAGCAGTATATCTAAAGGATTTGAAATCAATATGTCAAGGAGATGCCTGCACTTCCGTGTTTATTGTAGCTTTATTTATAATTGTCAAGTTTTGGAATAAACCTTCATCAGTCAAGTAATGGACAAAAAATGTAGTATACACACAGAATAAAATTCTATTCAGCCTTTACAAAGAGGGAAATTATATCATTTGCAACAACATATATGAGCATGGAGGACATTATGCTAAGTAAAATCAGCCAGCTATAAAAAAACAAATGCCACATGTTCTTGTATGTGGAAGCTAAGAAGCTAACATGGAAGAAAGCAGAACTGTGGTTACCAGAAACCAGCGACTGTGGGGGAGGGTGATAGGTGGATGTTGATAAAAGAGTACAGTGTTTCATTTAGACAAGAGAAATAAATAAGTTTTTGAAGTGATGGTTATGTTAATTAGCTCAATTCAATCATTCCACATTGTATACAGATATTATAGCATCACTTTGTATTCCATAAATGCATACAATTATAATTTGTCAATAGCTAACAAAAATAAATAAATTTTCTTTAAAAAATACTGTCTAAAAAAGGAAGAGATTCTACATTTGTGACACAAGTGTTTAGAGGGTGAAAGGCATACTGGCTGGATGAGAAAACAAACAAACAAAAACACCTGAAAAAAATAGAATAGGAAAAAAAGCCTAGAGAACTGGAACAGGTAGTTTACATTTTGGCCAAGGAAAGCCCAGCTGTAGTTCCTGAAGATATAGAACTGATAAATTTCACTGAGAATTTTGAAGATACTAGTTTGGAATGGAAAGGCTAGTCAATGGTACATTCTAAAATGGTAAACCTGGAAAGCAGAAAGGATGTTGAAATACACACCAAAAAAAAAAAAAAAAAAAAAAAAGTTTCTCATAATTAGAAGATAAAGGCACTCGTGCCCAACATGAGTGGAAATAAAATAAGGTATTTGAAGCAAGTTTCATCTGCTTTTTTTAAGAGCAATCTTAACATGTGATTTAAAAGCAAAAATCCAGTTTAAATCAATTGAACTGATAAAATGTGAGTTATTGGTCTTATGAAGTTCTACTACAAGGATACAAAAGTAAACTAAAATCTACGTTTGATTTTATAAAATAGCTATGGCAACTAGTTCTGTCTCCTTTAAATAGTTCATTTAGCAGAGCAATGCACAATTTATAAGCACTTATATTCACATATTTATTTACTTGGTTTATAAATATGTTTTCTTTGTCACCAAAGCATTTTTCTCTTTTTAATCTAAATAAGGTAAAATACTTATTTTCATAATTGGCTTTTCCACAAAAGATATCAAATTGATCCTAGTATAGTATTCATAAATGTGATCTTATACATAATTGCCCTCTGAAGACAATATTTTTTATTTGCGTGCTTAAATGCTATTTATTTTCCAATCAAATCAGAGAAGGTAAGAAAGATAGAATGTATACTTACCAAACTTCTTCAATTGTACTATATAATCTTATAAATTATTTTTACCTTATAGATGAAACACCTTTGTAGGAATATATTTTTCCAATAGCCTACTTAATGGCATTATTTGTTGAAAATGTTGCCGAGAATGACAGAAGTAACTTCTTGCAAAATCAATATGGCGTAAACATTAATCAGGAATAATCACTGAAGACTACAGAAAATGTCCATTACTTTTTGCCTGGTGAGGAGGGTATGTTCAAGATAAAGATTTGGGTACTTATCGTAATGATAATTTGGAGGACTATTAAGTATGTTGAAGGAGATATTTTAAATAACCAACCATAATAATGTAGTCTACTTAAAGAAAAAATAAAATACACAACAAAAGAAACAATTAACAGAGTGAAGAGACAAACAAGATTCAGGAAAAATTTCTGAAAGCCGTGCATCAGATAAGGGGTTAATATACAAAATATATAAGTAACTCAAAACACTCTATAGAAAGAAAACAACATAATTTAAAACTGGACAAGGGACCTGAATAGGTATTTTTCAAAAAAAAAAAAATACAAGTGGTCAATAGATAAATTTAAAAATGCTCAGCATCACTACTCATTAGAGAAATGCCCATTGAAACCACAAGTTATTATCTAGTACCTGTCAGAATGGGTATTTTGAAAAAGATGAAAGATAACAGTGTTGGCCAGGATGTGGACAAATGGGAAATTGATTACTCAGTTGATAGGAATACAAATTAGTACAGCCATTATGGAAAACTGTATAGAGTTCCTCAAAAAACTAAAAATGAAGGAGAGGGATGGAGCGAGATGGCAGAAGAGAAACCTCTCCTGATCATCTCAACCACAAAGATACCAATTTAACAACTGTCTACACTAACAAACAAACACAAACAAACAAAACCTTTATAAGAACAAAAAGTCAGATGAGCAATCACAGTACTACTTGGTTTTAACTTCATATAACTGAAAGAGGTACTGAAGAGGTAGAGAAAACAGTCTCCAATTATAGACACCACTCCTCCCTCATCTTCTGGCAGCAGCAGTGTGGTGTGGAGTGTTTCTGCACAATAGAGAGAGGGATAGTGTAGCAATTTTGAGGCATTGAACACAGTGCTACCCTGTTATAAAAGAAAGCAAAACTGGACCAAACTCAGCTGGCATCCACCCATGCAGGGAGCATTTAAGCATTTAAACAAGCCCTAGACAGAGGAAAATTGCCAATTCCAGCAGGCAAAATTTGACTTCCTGAAAGCCTTGCCACTGTGGGCTAACCCTCTCCTCTGGGGCTCTGATAAACTTGAAAGGCAGCTTGGACAACAAGGATTACAACTTTTAAGTGAGTCCCAGTGTTGAACTGGGCCTAGAGCTAGAGGACTCAGGGGGCACACAAACTACTAAGACACCAGCCAGGAAAGTAAGGCAGTGCTGACATCATCCCTCCTCTAACCCCAGGCTGCACAGCTCACAGCTCCAAAACAGACTCCTTCCTACTGCTTGAGCAGAGCAGCAGGAAGAGTGAGGGGACTGTCTTGGACTTTGGATACCAACTCAGCCACAGCAGGATAGGCACTGGTCAAGAGTTGCAAGGCCGCCATTTCAGGCCCTAGTTCCTGTGCAACATTTCTAGACACTCTGGGCCAGAAGGGAACACAGTGTCTTGAAGGGAAGGATCCAGTCCTGGTAGGATTCATCACTTGCAAACTGAAGAGCCCTTGGGCTCTGAATAACCAGCAGTAATACCCAGGTACTACATTGAGGGTCAGAGACTTGCTGGTTTCAGGTGAGACTGAGCACATTCCCAGCTGCACTGGCTTTGATGTGAGACTCCAGCTTGAGAAAAGCAGAGGGAATAGTAAAAGAGACTTTGTCTTGCACCTTAGGTACTAGTCTGGCCACAAGTCGGTAGATACCAAGCTGGCTCTTGGGATCTGTGATTCCAGGACTTCGCATTGAATGGCATTTCTGAATCTGCACTGGGCCAGAGGGGAGTCCACTGCCCTGAAGGGAGTGTCCCAGCCACCAGCATTTACCACAAGCTGACTGAAGAGCCTTTGGCCCTGAAGGAAACATTGATGGTAGTCTTACAGTGGAACTGTGGCGTCATAGGCCATGAGGTGACTCTCCTCTGTTTTTAGAAAAGGGAGAGAAGTCTGGGAAATGCTCTCTCTTGTAGTTTGCATACAAGTTCAGCTGCAGTAAAATAGAATGCCAAATATATGTTTAAGGTTTTTGACTCTAGTCCCTAACTACTGGATGACACCTCTAAACCTGCCTGGGTCCTGCAGGACCTCACAGCCCTAAAGGGAAGGAAACAGGCATGGTAGGCTTTGCCACCTGCTGACTGTAGAGCCTCATGACCTTGAGTGAACAATGACGGTAGCCAGGAAGTGGTTACAGCAAGCCTTAGGCGAGACCCAGTCCTATTGGTAATGGCCACAGGGGTGCCCATGTCAGTCCACCCCCCAGGATCAGGTGGGTCAGAACAGAGGGAGAGGGAGAGACTCCATTTGTTTGAGAGAAGGTAAGGGAAGAAAACAAGAATCTCTGCCTTGTATTCCAGAGAATTCTCCTGGGTCTAGTCCAAGACTATCAAGGTAGGACCTCGGTGCATCTACAAGAATCACAGTATTACTGGGCTTTGGATGCACCATAAAACAGATACATCTTAGGTCACAAAACTCAAGTCATTTCAAATATCTGGAAAGCTTTCCCAAGATGGACAGGTACAAACAAGTCCAGGCTGTGAAGACTACGATAAACACCTAACTCTTCAATTCCCAGTCACAGATGAACATCTATAAGTATCAAGACCATCCAGGAAAACATGACCTCACCAAATAAACTAAATACAGCAACAGCCACCAATCCTGGAGAAACAGAATTATGTGACCTATTGTATAGGTAATTCAAGGTACTTGTGTTGAGGAAACTTAAAGAAATTCAGGACAACAAAAAAGAAATTCAGGATTCTATCAGATAAATTTAAGGAGGAGATTGAAATAATTCACAAGAAACAAGCAGAAATTCAGGAGCTGAAAAATGCAACTGGCATACTGAAGAATGCATCAGAGTCCTTTAATAGTAGAATTGATAAAGCAGAAGAATTAATGAGCTTGAAGACAGGTTATTTGAAAATACACAAAGGAATTCAAAGGAAAAATAATAAAAAACAATGAAACATGCCTATAAGATCTAGAAAATAGCCTCAAAAGGCAAATCTAAGAGTTATTCGCCTTAAAGAGGAGGCAGAGAAAGAGATAGAGGTACAAAGTTTGTTCCAGTGTATAATAACAAAGGACCCAAACCTAGAGAAAGTTACCAAAATCCTAGTATGAGAAGGTTATAGGACACCAGATTTCACCAACGAAGACTAACTGAAAGCATTTAATAATCAAACTCCCAAAAATAAAGTATAAAGAGAAGATTCTAAAAATAGCAAGAGAAAAGAAACAAATAACATACAATGAGGATCCAATATGTGTGGCAACAGACTTTTCAGTGGAAACCTTACTGGACCGAAAAGAGAGAGTGGCATGATATATTTAAGTTGCTGAAGGGAAAAAGATCTTTTACCCTACAATTGTATATCTGGTGAAAATATTTTTAAAATATGAAAGAGAAGTAAAAACTTTCCCAGATAAACAAAACCTGAGAGATTTCATCAACACCAGACCTGCCTGTAAGAAATGTTACAGGTATTACTTTAATCATAAAGAAAAGGACATTGATGAACAATAAATAGTTACCTAAAGGGACAAAACTCACTGGTAATAGCAAGTACACACACACACACACACACACACACACACACACACACACACACACACAGAAATTATAATACAGTAACTGTGGTGTGTAAACTACTCTTATCCTAAGTAGAAAGACTAAATGATGAACCAATCAAGAATAATAATTGTAACATCTTGTCAAGACACAACTGTAAAATAAGATATGAATAGAAATAATAATTTAAAAGCAAGGGGATGAAGTTAAGGCATAGAGTTTTCATTAGTTTTGTCTGTTTTTTATGCAAATAGTGTTAAATTGTTATGTGGTTAAAATAATGGGTTATAAGACAGTATGTACAAGCTTTGACATGACCTGAAACCAAAAAACATACAATGAATACAGAAAAAATGAAAAGCAGGAAAGAAAACTATGTCACCAGAGAAAATCACCTCTACTAAAAAAAAGACAGGAAGGAAAGAAAGAAGGAAAAGAAAATCACACAACAACCGGAAAACAAATAAAAAAATGGCAGGAGTAAGTTCTTACATATACATAATAACATTGAATGTAAGTGGACTAAACTTTCCAATCAAAAGATATCAACTAGCTGAGCGAATGAAAGAAAACAAGACCCATTGATCTGTTGCCTACAGTAAACACACTTTACATGAAAAGACACACACAGACTAAAAGTAAAGGGATGGAAAAAGATATTCCGTGCCAATAGAAACTAAAAAAGAACAGAAGTAGCTATACTTATGTCAGATTTCAAGACAAAATTGTAAGAAAAGACAAAGAAGGTCACTATATAATGATAATAGGGTCAATTCAGCAAAAGGATATAACAATTATATATATATATATGCACCCAACATGGGAACACATAGATATATAAAGCAAATTTTACTAAATCTAAAGAGAGAGATAGGCCCCAGTACAATAATAGTTGGAGACTTCAACACCCCATACTCAACACTGGGTAAATCTTCCAAACAGAACATCAGAAAAAAAAAAAGAAAAATGAGACTTAAACTGCATTAGAGACCAAATAGATCTAATAGATATTTACAGAACTTTTCATCCAACAGCTGCACAATATGCATTCTTTTCCTCAGCACAAGGATCATTCTCAAGGATAGACCATATGTTAGGTCACAAAAGAAGTCCTAAAACACACAAAAAATTGAAATAATATCAAGCATTTTCTCTCACCACCATGGAATAAAACTAGCAGTTAATAACAATAGGAGTTTTGGAAATGATACAAATACATTGAAATTAGACTATATGCTCCTGAATGACCAGTGGGTCAATGAAGAAATTAAGAAGGAAACTAAAAAATGTCTTGAAATAAATGACAATGGAAACAAAACATACCAAAACCTATGGGATACAGCAAAAGCAGTACTCAGAGGGAAGCTTATAGCTTTAAGTGCCTAAAACAAATAAGATTAAAAACCTCTAACAACACCTAATTCTAAACCTTAAAGAACTATAAAAGCAAGAGCAAACCAAACCCAAAATTAGAAGAAAATAAATAATAAAGATCAGAGTGGAAATAAATGAAATTGAAATAAAAAACAAACAAAAAAATCAATGAAACAAAAAGTTGTTTTTTAAAAAATTAAACAAAATTGACAAACTTTAGCCAAAGAAAAAATGAAAAAATGTCCAAATAAATAAAATCAGAAATGAAAATGGAGATGTTACAACTGCTATCCCAGAAATTCAAAGGATTATTTGTGGCCTCTATGAGCAACGTAAGTCCACAAAGTGAAAAATCTAGAAGAAATAGTAAAATTCCTAGACACATGCAACCTACAAAGACTGAACCATTAAAAAAAAATCCAAAATGTGAACACACCAATAACAAGTAACAATATCAAAATGTAATAAAAATTCTCCCAGTAAACAAAAGCCCAGGACTTAGTTTCAATGCTGAAATTCTATGAAACATTTAAAGAAAAACAAATACTAGTCCTACTTAAATTATTCCAAAATATAGAGGAGGACAGAGCACTTTAAAACTCATTCTATTAGACCAGTATTACCGTGATACCAAAACCAGACAAACACACATCAAAAAAAGAAAACTACAGGCCAATATCTCTAGTGAATATTGATGCAAAAGTCCTGAAGAAAACACTAGCAAACCAATTCATCAATACATTAGAAAGATCTTCCTTCATGAACAAGGGGGATTATTCCTGTAATGCAAAGATGATTCAACATATGCAAATCAATCAATGTGATATATTGTATCAAGTGAATGAAGGATAAAAATCATATGATTCTTTCATTGATCATTAAAAGCATTTGATAGAATTCAACTTCCTTTCATGATAAAATACCCTAAATAAAAAACTGAAGATAGAAGGAACATATCTCAACATAAAAGCCATATATAACAGGCCCACAGCTAGTATCATACTAAACGGGGAAAAACTGAAAGTCTTTCCTCTAAGATCTGGGACATGACGAGAATGTACTTTCACCATTCTTATTCAGTGTAGTGTTGATTGTTCTAGCTAAAGCAATCAGATAAAAGAAATAAAGGGCATCCAAACTGCAATGGACAAAGTACAATTATCCTTGTTTGCAGATGATATGATCTTATATTTGGAAAAATCTAAAGATGTCACAAAAAAAGCATTAGAACTGAAAAACTTACCAAAGTTGCCAGATACAAAATCAGCATACAAAAATAAGTAGCATTTCTATATGCCAACAGTGAACAATCTGAAAAAGAAATAAAAAAGGAATCCCATTTACAATAGCCACATATAAAGTTAAATACCTAGCAATTAACCAAAGAAGTGAAAAATCTCTATAATGAAAAGTATAAAACACAGAAGAAAGAAATTGAAGAGGATAGCAAAAAATGAAAATATGTTCCATGTTCATGGATTGGAAGAATCAATATTGTTAAAATGTCCATACTATGCAAAGAAATCAACAAATTCAATACAACCTCTATCAAAATAGCAAGGACATTCTTCAAAGTAGAAAAAGCAAATGCCAAAATTTATATGAAACCATAAAAGACTCAGAATAATTTGAGTAAATGCAATCCTGAGCAAAAAGAACAAAACTGGAGGAATTATATTACCTGACTTCAAAGTACGCTACAGAGTTATAGTCATCAACACAGTGTGGTACTGTCATGAAAACAGACACATAGACCAATGGAGCATAATAGACCTCTCAGAAAAAAAATGAATACACCCTACAGTCAACTCATTTTTGACCAAGATGTCAAGAACATAAACTAGGGAAAAGTCAGTCTCTTCAATAAATAATGCTATGAAAACTGGATATTCATATGCAGAAGAATGAAACTAGAATTCTCCCCCTCAACATATACAAAAATCAAATCAAAATGAATTACAGCCTTAAGTCTAAGCCTCAAAAGATGAAACTACTACAACAAAACCCTGGGGAGAATATCCAGGACATTGGTCTAGGCAAATGTTCCTTTCTTTTTCTTTTCTTTTTTTCAGGTATCATTATAATAAGGGTGGAAAAAGTTTCTTGAGTAATGCCTCACAAGCACAGGCAATCAAAACATAAATGGACAAATGGGATCATATCAAGTTAAAAAGCTTCTGCACAGCAGGGGATACAATCAACAAAGTGAAGAGACAATTCACAAAATGGAAGAAAATATTTGCAAACTAGTCATCTGACAAGGGATTAACAACCAGAGTATATAAGGAGCTCAAACAACTCTATAGAAAAAAATCTAATAATCCAATAAAAAATTGGCAAAATATTTGAATAGACATTTCTCAAAAGAAGACATACAAATATCATATTGGCATAGAAAAAGGTACTTATCACTGATTATCAGAGAAATGCAAATCAAAACTATAATGAGATATCATCTCACCTCAGCTAAAATGATCTGTCCAAAAGACAGATAATAACAAATGTTGGTAAGGATATGGATAAAAGGGAACCCTTGTACACTTTTGGTGAGAATATAAATTATTACATCTACTATGGAAAACAATTTGGAGATTCCTAAAGAAACTAAAACTGTATCTACTATATGATCCAGCAATACCACTGCTGGGTATGAGCAACTTTTGAACACATTTCATAAACATTTTGAAAGTTGCTCACACAAGTTCTAAAGAATGAAAACTAGTTCTTTGAAGAAACTCCAAATTCATAATAGTGTTGAATCGGAAACCACTCAGATGTTCCTTAGGATAAATGAACTATGGAATATATGCCAAATGAAATATTACACAACAAGATCAAATTGCCATTACTTTTAACAGCAAAAACCACAATTACTTTTGCACCAAACTAATATTTTATGTATACTTATAATGTATATACTCAAAAGAAAGTAAATCAGTATATCAAAAAGATATCTGCATTCCCATGTTTATTGTAGTGCTATTTACATTAGCTAGGATTTGGAAGCAATCTAAGTGCCTAACAACAGATACATAGACACAATGGTACATACATAAAATGGAATACTATTCAGCCACAAAAAGAGTGAGATCCTGTCATTTGCAACAACATAGATGGAACTGGTGATCATTATGTTAAGTGACATAAGCCAGGCACAGAAAGACAAACACGCCATTTTCTCACTTATTTGTGGGATCTAATAACCAAAACAACTGGGTAAGGTGCAGTGGCTTACGCCTGTAATCCCAGCACTTTGGGAGGCCGAGGCAGGAAATGACCTGAGGTCCGGCGTTCAAGACCAGCTTGACCAACATACTGAAATCCTGTCTCTACTAAAAACACAAAAATTAGCTGCGCATGGTGGCGCACACCTGTAATCCCAGCTTCTAGTGAGTGTGAGGCAGAAGAATTGCTTGAACCCGGAAGGCGGAGGTTGCAGTGACCCAAGATTGCTCCACTGCACTCCAGCCTGGACGAGAGTGAGACTATACCTCAAAAAAAAAAAGCACTTTTGGAGATTTTAGAATAGAAGAATGATTACTAGAGGCTGGGAAGGGTAGTGGGGGCTTCAGGGGGTGGGATGTGGCGAAAGTTAATGGGTACAAAAAAATAGAAGGAATGGATGTGACCTACTATTTGATAGTAAAACAGGTTGACTATAGTCAATGATAATTGTACATTTTAAAATCACTATAGGAATGTAATTGGATAGTTTGTAATACAAAGGATAAAGGCTTGAGCAGATGGATACCCCATTCTCCATGATGTGATTATTTCACGTTTCATACTTGTATCAAAACATCTCATGTATCCCATAAATATATACACTAACTATGAACCCACAAAGATTAAAAATTTTAAAAATTACAAAAAAATTAAAAGGCAACCCAGAAAGTTGGAGAAGATATTTGTGCGACAAATAATCAACAAAGGACTCATATCAAATACACAAAGACTCAAAACCAATTTTAAAAAACAATAGGCAGCCAAACAGAAAAATGAACAAAAGGCTTGAGCAAATATTTTTAAAGAAATTATATCCAGATATTTAATAAACATATTGAAAGTTGCTCAGTTTCATCAGCCATTAGAGAAATGAAAGTTTTCAGTCCCCAGGCTCTAGAATGGCTAAAATTATAATAATTGAAAGTAATAAATATTGGCAAGGATACAGAATAACTTAAACTCTCAAGACCTGCCTATTTGGCAGCTTCCACTAAAATTTAACATAAGTATAACCTATGGTCCAGAAATTTCACTGCACCCAATAGAAATACATGAGTTCTCCAAAAGCCATGTACTAAAATGTTCATAGCAGCACCATTCAGAATAGTGCTGAATCAGAAACCATCCAGATATTCATTACTGTAAATGAACTGTGGAAAATATACCAAATAAAATATTACACAAGAAGAGTAAATGAACTATGAATCTCTTTAATATTATGGGTGAATTTTAAAACAATATTGGGAGAAATATTTGGACATACTATACGATTCAATAATTGCATACATATCTACATATATATTTCACAACAAAACCATTAATATTTCACAAAAAAACCAATCCATTACCTAACTAATCCATGATACCACAAATTAGGATAGTGGTAACCTTTGGGAGGTATATACTTACTAGTGGCTGGTATTATTTGGTATTTTTGTTTTTAAAAAATAATTTGAGCTCCGGTTATATAGGTGTGTTCAGGTTTGGGAAATATATTGAACTATACACTTATGATATTTGCAATGCTATGCATGTATATCATAATTCAATGAGTAGAAAATGTCATTTATACAATGAGTGTATTAAGAAATTTTACTTTTATTCAGTGAAGCATAGCATATCACTATTGTAAGGCAGGTATATACATCATAAACAATGTACTTTCTATTACATTCTAGGAAACCAGTACCATATTATGGCCATGTATCATAAGTAGCAGTTTCAGGTTTTCTGATGTTAATAACAACTCTGATGAAATATTTAAACTGCAATATACAGAACAGTAGCTTCAGGCAAAGCCTGGTGGCTCAAGCCTGTAATCCCAGCACTTCGGGAGGCTGAGGTGGAACAATCACTTGATTATCCAGGAAGTCCAGGCTACAGTGAGCCATGTTTGCCCCACTGCACTCCAGCCCGGGTGACAGAGTGTGACCATGTTTGAAAAAACAAACAACAAACCAAAAATAGGAGCTACAAACAAACAAATAACTGATATTTTGGCCTATATTAACCTATGCTTAAAATTTGAAGTTTAATGTTAAATAAACTTTTGCTTAATAAGAATGAATCCAAACTAGAATTTTAGGCTCAATCAATCATTTGAGAATTTCTTTCAGTGAATTTAGAAATGGAAATTGCAGAAATAATAAAAATTACCTGCCAAGAACAAGAGGAAAAAAAAACCTCTGTGCAATCTTTTTTTTTTTTATCCATTCACCTGTTGATGGGCACTTAGGTTGCTTCCATACTTGGTTATTTTGAATAGTGTTGCAATAAACATGGGAGTATAGACATCTATTCAATATATTGATTTTCTTTCTTTTGGCTATATACCCAGCAATGAGATTGCTGGATCATATGGTAACTCAATTTTTAGTTGTTTTGAGAAACCTCCAAACTGTTCTCTATAGTGGTTGTACTAATTTACATATTGCCCAAAATTCCAGTCTCACAGTTCCTTTGCAAAGTTGTGTAAAGCCCCCTTATATGCTAGTTGTAGGAAATATAGTTATTAAATGAGATTCCCAAACTATAACCTGTGAAAACTGCAGATTGTTTACTTGTATTGATTTGACTTTTAATTGGCAGCACAGTATTGTGCTAGTAAGAGCAAGAGAAGGCGTGTGGATCCCTGTGTCCAGGGACTGACCGTGGGACGTTTCACCATCTGTCCATATTTTGACTGAAGTATTAAAAGACATTTTAAATGGATCCAAAAGATTCATTTTTACTTTAATTGCAGTGATTATGGGATTAATTGCAGTCACAGCTACAGCCGCTGTGGCAGGAGTTGCATTGCACCCTTCTTTTCAGACAGTAAACTTTGTTAACGATTGGCAAAAGAATTCTACAAGATTGTGGAATTCATAATCTGGTATTGATCAAAAATTGGAAATTAAATTAATGATCTTAGACAAACTGTCATTTGGATGGGAGATAGGCTCATGAGCTTAGAACATCCTTTCCAGTTACAGTGTGACTGGAATACATCAGATTTTTGTATTAAACCCTGAGTTTATACTGAGTCTGAGCACCAGTGGGACATGGTTAGATGCCATCTACAGGGAAGAGAAGATAATCTCACTTTAGACATTTCCAAATTAAAAGAACAAATTTTCGAAGCATCAAAAACCCATTAAAATTTGGTGCCAGGAACTGAGGCAATAGCAGGAGTTGCTTACGGTCTCACAAATCTTAACCCTGTCACTTGGGTTAAGACCATCGGAAGTACTACTATTGTAAATTTCATATTAATCCTTGTGTGCCTGTTCTGTCTGTTGTTAGTCTGCAGGTGTACCCAGCAGCTCCGAAGAGACAGCGACCATCGAGAACGGGCCATGATGACGTTGGCAATTTTGTCGAAAAGAAAAGGGGGAAATGTGGGGAAAAGAAAGAGAGATCAGACTGTTACTGTGTCTATGTAGAAAGAAGTAGACATAAAAGACTCCATTTTGTTCTGTACTAAGAGAAATTCTTCTGCCTTGAGATGCTGTTAATCTGTAACCCTAGCCCCAACCCTGTGCTCCCAGAGACGTGTGCTGTGTTGACTCAAGGTTTAATGGATTTAGGGCTATGCAGGATATGCTTTGTTTAAAAAGTGCTTGAAGGCAGTTTGCTTGTTAAAAGTCATCGCCATTCTCTAATCTCAAGTACCCAGGGACACATACACTGTGGAAGGCCGCAGGCACCTCTGCCTAGGAAAGCCAGGTATTGTCCAAGGTTTCTCCCCGTGTGATAGCCTGAGCTACGGCCTCCTGGGAAGGGAAAGACCTGAGCGTCTCCCAGCTCTACACCCGTAAAGGGTCTGTGCTGGGGAGGATTAGTGAAAGAGGAACCCCTCTTTGCAGTTGAGATAAGAGGAAGGCATCTGTCTCCTGCTCCTCCCTGGGCAATGGAATGTCTCGGTGTAAAACCCGATTGTATGTTCTATTAACTGAGATAGGAGAAAACCACCTTAGGACTGGAGGTGAGACATGCTAGCGGCAGTACTGCTCTTTAATGCACGGAGATGTTTGAGATGTTTGCATACCTGCATATCAAGGCGCAGCACCTTTCCTTAAACTGATTTATGACACAGAGATCTTTGTTCACATGTTTTCCTGCTGAACCTCTCCCCACTATTACCCTATTGTCCTGCCACATCCCACTCTCTGAGACAGTAGAGACAATGATCAATAAATACTGAGGGAACTCAGAGACCAGTGCCGGTGTGGGTCCTCCATATGCTGAGTGCCGGTCCCCTGGGATCACTTTTCTTTCTCTATTAAAAACAAATTGTACATATACATAATGGATTGGAGTACTCTTCAGCCATAAAAATGAATATAATCCTGTTATTCACAGCAACATAGATGGAACTGGAGGTCATGATGCTAAGTGAAAGAAGCCAGGCATAGGAAGACAGACATGGCATATTCTTACTTATTTGTGGGATCTAAAAACCAAAGGAGTTGAACTCATGGAGACAGAGAGTAGAAAGATGCTTATCAGAGGCTGGAAAGGGTCATGGAGTGTTGTAGGGGTGGGAAGTGGGGAAGGTTAATGGGTACGAAAAATAGAAAGAATGACTAAGATTTACTATTTGATTGCAAAACAGGGTGACTATAGTCAATAACTTAATTGTACATTTTGGAATAACTAAAATAATTGAATTGAATATTTTGAAACACAGAGGGTCAATATTTGAAGAGATGGATACCCCCTTTTCTATGGTGTGATTATTATCTTTGCATGCCTGTATCAAAACCTCTTCTGTACCTGATAAATATATACCTCTACAATATATCCGCAAAAAATAAAAATATATAAATAAATCAAAAGCTTCAAAAAAAGTGCCCTTAAAATAAAGTAGGTTCAAAATAAAAAATTAAAATTGAAATAAAAAAACTAAAATAAAATTATATAATTAAGGAACCCCACTCCTGAGTATTAATCAGCAACTAAGATGTATTAAGTACTTATATTCCCTGGTAATTAGGAATCAAGAAATACCAAGAAATGAAGAAAATAAACATAGATTATATGCAAAACCATTGTGTCAAAAATAGATTTAAAAACTGTAGGAATCAGAGTATAATTTTACATAACAGCGATTGAAGAAAAATCTCTTAAAGAGCAGAGGAAAAGACAGATATGAAAGGTTTAGAGAGGAGCTAATAGAATGGAAAAGCAAAGCATATTAATATATGAATAGTTGATATGACTGGAGAAGAAAATTGAAATAATGAAATAGAAAAGTATATTTGATAGAAAATACAGATAGTATTTATAAATAAATAGATTGAAATAACTCACAGTGATCCAGAAAAAAATAAAATGTGATAGTGAGATTTACATTGTTGAATTTACCAAATTTCAAAATCAAAGAAAGAATCTTAGGAAATATGGATAGAAGAAGCTGGAGAAATACAAAGGATACTTGCATTCATTTATTAACCAACATTTAATGACAGAAAACAGTGGAGTAGGACTTCCGTTTCTAGTGTGGCTAAAATTCCCACTTTTATAACTTTTAGTTTAAGTGCAAACACTACACAGAAAGGCTAAAACACTGTTAGAAAATTCACAGTTTAAGAAGTGAGCCACCAGAAAGTGAAAGAGGAATATTGCAAAGGAGAGAGCTGAAAGGGGTCTGCCACAAATGATATGCATAAACTCTGCTCAACTATCTAATGGAAAATGAACAAAGCATATATACAGAGCATTCACAAACTAGCCCAACCATCAGCCAACTTTTGAGCTGTAACCCAGAAATCAGTGTTTGCAGTTCGAGTTAAATGAAGTTAACTGCCTTTTAAAACCACAGAAAACTCCAAAGGAATATTAGCAGACCTAAGTCTCCACAAAAAAAGGAAACAGACAAACAAACAAAACATTCATAAGGTACAGGATAAAATCCAAAATTATACATATAATGGTTCAGAAAATTTTAATAAGGCTAGAGAGAAAAGATGAATGCCAAAATGAACTAATGTTAGAATTGGCACACAAAAATTTAAAAGCAGCCATTTAGTAATAGGAAACACGCTTGCAATTAATGAAAAAGTAAGAATTTTCAAGGTATGCGTAGAAATATGTAATAAAAATTCTAGAGCTTAAAAATATAATATCTAAAATTTAAAATTCACTGTATAGGTTTAATACCAGAATAGAGTAGAAGAGAAAACAATCAGTGACCTTGAATATTGGTCCAATATGAATAAAATAGAAACAACATTTATAAAGAATGAACAGGGCCTCAGGGACTTGTGTCATCAATATCAAACCACATAGTGTAGATGTAATCAGAGTCCCAGTAGAAGAGAAAAAAAGTAGCCAGGTTGAAAATATATTTGAAGATAATTTCGTGAGTATAGCAAAAGACAAATTTAAAGATTCAAAAAGCTTGAAGAACTCTACGCAAAGAATTCTTAGAACTTAAATAAAATAGACAATTCTTTGCAAAATACCAAAACTGACACAAGATCACATAGAAAATTTGAATACTTCTACATCCTATTGAAGAAATACAATTTTTATGAAGAAAAAACATTTCCACAAATAAAACTGCAAGTACAAATGTTCTCATTGGTGAGTTCTATTAAATATTTAATAAATGAAAAATGACATTATTCAAACTGTATTAGAAGGTAAATCTAGCCTAAACCTATAATCAAAACCTGATAAAGACATTACTCACAAGATAATTATACACCAATATGCCTCACGACTACAGGTGTAAACATTTCTTGCAAAATATTAAGAAATCAAAATGAACAACATATATGAATTATCATTTATCATGATCAAGTAAAATTCATCCAAAGTAAGTTTATGTGATAACATTGATAAATCAATTAAGGTAACGTACATTATTTAAAGACTAAAGCTTAAAAAATAAATAAATAAAATAAAAATCTAATTCAAGAAGACCAAAGATGAAAGCACATAGTAATACTCACAACTAGCTGCATCTTCAAAGTATGGAAAATGAGGAAAACCTCACACACAAGGATACAGAGTATATAATTCCATTTTTCATGGAATCTAAAAACATAGAATTAACATATATTGATACAAAAAAGCAGTTGTTAATTATAAGCTTAGGGGACTAGGATGTGAATTGACTTGGGAGAGGTATTAGGGAACTCTTTGTGATGGTACTAGTTATCTGTGTCTAAAGAGGAGTTTGGGTAACACAGATAAATCCACTTGCCAAAATGTTGCAAATATAGATTTAAGATTTATACATGTCATTGAATGTAATTTATTGATTTAAAAGTTATAAACACATTAGAGTCCAGTTAGTTATATAAATGTGAAGTATTTGGAGGGAGAAATGCACTATTAAATTGAATTTATTTCAAAAGAATCACAAAATAAAATGGATAAATGAATGGATGCACAGATGTATAGATGGATGCATGTGTGATCATGCACAGATGGTAAAGTGCTAATGGTAGAATATAACTGGTTAGTTTTGGGGTGTTCATTGTAAAATTCTTTTGACTTTGCTCTACATATGGACATTTTTATAATTTAAAAAAAACTGAAGGAAAAAGAAGACAATGGAGCAATTTTTATAATGTTTTAGAGTAGTGGGTGACTCCAGGATTGTATACTAAGATAAATTTATTATAACATGTATAGGCAGTAGATACACATGCTCAAATATTAAAGAGCCCAAGAACTCTATTGCTTATGTGTTTGTCCTAAAAAATCAACTCGAAGACATATTTCAACCAATAGAAAAAAAGGAAGTTGTGTAGATATCATATTTTTTACATGTTTCATTGTAAAATAACATATACATACTAAAGTTTTTGAAAAGCATAAACTTATGTAAATAAAAGAGCAATACTAAGAGAGTAAAACAAAAAGCTCATTGTCTATTGTGAAGAAATCAGAGGTGGCACAGATAGAGTAGGAAGAAATAGAAATTAATTTTTTAAGTAGTTCATAAGGGAGGCAAGATTTCAGTAGTTGCTAAATAAAAAGTGTAAGTTTACACCCAAATATGTAAGGCTTTAAAAGTAATCATGAAATTAACAGATGTGAACTATACTACTTGCAAATTTCCTTGTTGGGGCATGGGGAGCGTGGAGCTACTTTCAATAAAACATGGAAAATACAGTAAAAGGTTGAAATGGCAAGAAAGACCTAGTAAGAATAAAAACAGAAACTGTAAATTATAATGAAAATAGAAAGTTCAAAGTTTGTTATAAAAATAAGCACAGGTATATTCAATTCATGTATTAAAAGCAAAGAGTTTAACATGATTAGTAAACAAACCCACATAATGTTCTAAGTAAGAGGAAAAAAAGATCCAGAAAAATAAAAATATTCACAAAGATATACTGGAAAAATGAGACCCAAGAGCAAAACAAAACAGAACAAGAGAAAAAGAGTAACATTAGATACAGTTAAACACAAGATAGACTATATTAAGTAGACCAGCAAACGATTAACATGGTTTGGCATATTTGTTAAATATATAATTCCCATAAACATATTACTTACATTTATTTCTATAATACAACTCAAGTAGCCTATATTAGAACTTAGACATTATTCTAGGAACTTTACAATTAGATACAAATAAAAAACCCAGGAGGTAATTATAATTATTATTTTACAGGTGAGGAAACTGTAGTTTAAGTAACACAATAGGTAAGTCTGACTCCTGTTTTCTGCTCTTAAACACTATGCTAAACTCTTGCCAAACTTTACATGCTAAATAATATATTTTCATGATATAGGAAACAAAACTACTAGATGATGAAGGAGATATCGAAATAGAATTGTTATGTAAGGAAGACTTTGATAGATTTCCTAAGTTTTTAAAAATAGAGTAGATAAACATAAGTAAGGAAGAAGAAAATCTGGATATTATAATGAATGTATGCAACCTAGGAGATATTTATATATATTACACAATGAAAACAGAAAATGTGCTTTATTTTAAAAATAACATAAGGAATGTCCAAAAATTGATAATACACAAGGCCACCAAAATAAAAAAAAAAAATTGGAAAAAAAACACAATTCTAATAAATATATACAAGACAGGTTGAAAAACAACATATTTGAACAAAGGTAACAAGACTAGAGAAAACAAGAATAAAAAAGTCTCAAAATCAAACCATTAAAAAATATAATAACACTTTCATAAAGACCTCTTAGGTTCCGACTTTCCTGATCATTTAAAATTCTCTTTTTTGTTACTACCCTGTCTCCCTTTCTGCCTGCCTGTGCTCCCTTCTTCCTCCCTGAATAATTAGGTTCATAAACCACCAGGCACGCATGCTTGAAAGGCCCAGCATGGCCCAGTGTGGACTGCTGGAACATAAACAGGATGAAGTGGATGTGTGTGCCAGCCCGATGATAGAACAACATAGAATATTGGATCCCAAGTGGGCTTGCAGAGGACTGCCCTCCCAGAAGAGTGATGGTGGCAGTGGGAAAGGCAGTAGCAATTCTACATAGAATGTCAGAGGTTGTTGGAAAAGGGCAACTGCACTCGAAGTGGGTGGCAACATGAGGAGGGCATCCATTTGGCCGGGGTGGGAGGTGGTGGCAGCAGTCACAGGAGCTAGGTTGTATTCAGAGAGACTGAAGAAAATGAAAATAGACTGAAGATAATGTCAAAGAAGGAAGGAAGAAACAAGAATACCTGGGAAGGTAAAATGTAAAATGAATTATCTGGTATTAGGTTCAGACTGGATGTATTGGTGTGAACCTAAACTTTTAACAATAGATTATAGAGAAATAGATGGATAAATGATAGATAGATAGATAGATAGATAGATAGATAGATAGATAGATAGATAATGATATAGAGAAAACATATGAAAATGTGGATATTTGGGTGCTAATATACATGAACATATACATGTTCCTAAGTATGGTGCATTGACAGGGCACAAGGAACTGCAATATACCAACAACAATAAAACATCTAGTGGCTAGATCTTTGTTTTTAAACAGAATTCACCATTAAAAAGAACGAAAGTTCTTGAGAGGAAGAAATACTTGATTACATTGGGGAAGTAGGGAAAGCACAGGTGAACTTGCAACATCTTAAAGATTGAAGCAGCATGTCAAAAGGACACAGGAGCTATCCTGAAGGGCTCCCGTTGGCCAAATATGAGATAATTTGGACATCAAAATAACAGTAGCAACAGACTAAAACCCATGGAGAAGAGTGAGAATCCATGAGTGCATGCTGATTTAAATGAATGGATGAATAAGTAAATGAGGAAGAAACAAAGCTTTTATCTACGATGGAGTGCCAACTGAAGAAATGTAGAAGAAATGATGAGGGAAACAAAGAATCATCATCACTTGGTAACTGTCATGGTGACTGTTGTTTTAACTAAAAAAACATTATCTGATACTGGAATTAGTGGATAAAAGTTTGATAAGGAATGGAATGTTTACATAGTTTCAGAGTACCCTTTCACAAAACATTTATTCCAAAGAGGAAAAGAAAATAATCTTACAGAGGATAAACTTGGTAACTACCAACTTAAATCAAGTGATCAGTGATCAGAGTTAACATGACCAGTAATGGGACAAATTAAAATCATGCGCTACCTGGTAGAAAGCAATGGAATGAACACAGCATCACTTCTGTGATATTCCTGTCCAAAATAAATGGCCCAAATCTAATCCTGGAAAGCAGACAAACCAGGTTGAGGGATATTCTGCAAAATTATTGCTCTGTGATCTTAAACAACAATGGGATCTTAAATGTCAATGAGGAACTGGGAATACCTTCTAGATTGAAGGAGCCTCAACAAATATGACAACGGAATGTGGCACATGATCCAGGATTGGATATGTTACCTATAAAGACCCTTGTTAAGACAACTGGGGAAGCTTGAGCAAGATCTGTGGAATTATAGTGGTAATCTATCTTACCATAGTTATTACAAAAGCAAATTCATTGTGCCTGTCCATATCAAGATGGCCTAGCAGTATCATCATAACATGCTAAAAAGAATATTTACAAATTTTTTCAGTAATATCAACTTTACCTATTTTTCATTGCAACCGCTTAAAAAGGCAGCTTATTTTGTGTGTTACTCACTAAAATCTATGTATGTGACAACTTAATGCCTTTGATGCATGAAATCTTGGGGGAAAAGGTATATTCTCTCTGCTGAACAACAAACTAAAACTATTAAAAAAAACAAAACAGTAAGCCCTAGAGACAAAATTCAAAGTTCTTTTACTTTAAAAATTCAGTTGAACAAGACTGGCTGTTAGAAATAAAATCAGGTAGAGCATGCCCATGTATTTTAATTAAACTCTCTGAAAATAAAAATTTAGAAATGCAGCTCCAAACAAGACATGGAACACTGCAGAGTGGAAGCCCTGTAGCTGTGACTTAGGGTTTGTCCTTCGGGTAATATCAATCAGTGGTTCTTTCACTTTGCCTGGCAGCCAGGAAGCTGCAGGTTTTGAAGGAGTTGTCACAGTTCAAGTCTGCATTGTCAGGTACTCAGGGAGGTGCAAGAGAAAAGACAGCTCTACATCTTGATTGTGGCCCTCTAGGAGGTTACTCTCCAAAATACAAAAGCTGGTATTTCCAGTTAAAAAACACAATGCCAACAATTATGGGAAAATAATACAACTTATATCTCAAGATGTTTAACTATGAATTAGGCCAAAATGTCAGCATGATCAGAATATAATTTCTAACTTCAAAAGTAGCACAGGATACACTTGCATCTAGCGTCACAGCCTAGGGAGGAATCAGTGCCACGCAGGTTTAAGCCACGTTGCTTCTCCTAAAAGGAAAAGTAGCTCTGAGTTACAGGGCAGAATCCACCCCTTTTGCAGCCAATTGAAAATATTAGTATTACTTTTAATAGCAAATCTGCAATTATGTTTGTACCAACCTAATACGTATGCATAACACTGAATAATTAGAGGGCCTGCAGTTTAAGAAGGCTGCTTGTATATGCAAATTTATCCCTGATCCCTTGTTTATGTTTCTTCAGATTCCACTCCATTCTTGTTTGCCTACACTAAATTCAGATTAGACTTACCAGATTTCTGTTTTGGTAAGTCAACAAGTCAAAACAATTACAATTCAGGTGACTGCCTCTTTGTTTATCCACTGCACGCTTTGATTTACTTAGTAAATACTATTACAAAGAGTTCACACATAAGAGAAAAGGTCAAAACAATCATGTGAGATATTCATTATAACACATGAAAACTGAAAAGCAAAACCTCTCCTGATCAACGTCTTACAGCGTAGAAGAGAGGACCTCAAAGTGCAACATGAAAAACAAGCACATCTGAGTGCACACGGCGGGCACCAGAAGCCAGAAAACTTAATTGAGTTGCATGGAGCATGGCTTCTGACCATGTGTGTCTTAGGACAGTCACCTGACATAATGATTTAAGCAAAGACATAGACAACCAACATTGTCCTGAGCTGTACCAGTGTTTCTGAGACAAAGAAGCAACCTGACTGCTTTCCTGAGAAACACAATGTAGACACTGAAGAAATAAAAAGGGGATGGCTTTAAGATGAATTCAGCAATCTGAAAGAGAACACTGTTGTGTAGCAGAGGGGATTTAGGTGTTTTAAAAGGACAGTCTGCTGGAAAATCCACTAAAGACCCTGAGTTCATACTCTTGCTTTATTCAAAATTATTTGACTTAGATTAAGTCTCACTCCACATGTTCACCTGCTATGAAATGAATACTACCACTACGTGCCTGCAGTGGCTTCCACTTTCCACCATCACGCTACTGCCAATAACCATTTGCCCAATAGCAGATTTAAATGCCTTACACAGAGAGGAAGGACTTTAAGATCTAATAACATTCATTCTAAAAGTCTTTGCTAAAAAAGGCAGAATTACAAGGTTGGCGGAAATAGCCCTTTTATAGAGAGTTCATCATGAAACATGGCATGATGAATGTGCAAATATGTGTGCCTGGGGGTATTGCGAGAGACAATTAGGAAAATAGGGGCTGTATCCAACTGATTTTTGTCACTATGGCACAAAGAAAATCATTCTACATATATTTATTGAGGCTTTAAGGAATGTTGCTAGTAGCTGCATATGAATAAACAAATTAAGCTGCCATCTTGAAGTGTTCAGAACAACTTGAGGGGCAGGCTAACTTCAGTAGCTTAATTTCTTCCATATTCTAATCTAGGTCAATGGATACATGATAAATGAAGTGAGATTATCTATAACCCAATTATGCCAATGTTTTGTTTGGTAGAAATACTTTCACCCATAATAACAAGCACATGGGTTTGTTTTTCAAACAAACAAACAAACAAAGAAGGGTTTATTTTTCCTTGCATTACAAGAAATATGAAGGTAAGTAGTAGTTGGCTTAGCTTATCTTCTCAATGATTCATCAAGATCTCAACATCTTTCTACTCTGCCACTCTGACATTTTTACATGTTGAATTTTTATCCTTAGATATGTTGCCTCATATTTGCAATATGGCTATTTCAACTCATAGAAACACAGCTACCTTCAAAGGCAGCAAGAAAAGCTAGGAGAGTAAGCAGTTCTTCTCTGTCTCTATTTTTATTACAAAACAAAACATCCCGTAAGTTCCTACTAACAAACATTTCCTTATATTTTATTGGCTAGTATTGGATTACATACCTATCTCTAGGGTAGAGGCCAAATCCACTTTTCTTGGGATCCAAAGTCTTCCAACTTGTTATCTAAAAAATAATCAGAGTTGGGTTAGTTAATAAGATAATACTTGGATAACCAATCATAGTTTCTGTACATGTTTCAATACTCATTTGCAGATTTTTCAACTTACATGAATATATTCTCATTTGTTTTTACTTGAAATTATATGCTTAGTATAACAGATACATTTTTACCTTCTTACACGGGTCTTGACCTTTACTCAGCTGTTGTACACATTTTTAAGTCTTAAAGGTGCTAGGGTAGAGTTCATGGTTATATTACAACACAAAAGCTATCTGGTCTAACCAAAAATTAAATCCATGCCCTCTGCCTCATTAAACACGTATGAAAATCAACTGTGGTGGTAATTAATCCAAAACAAAATTATAATATATAATGTCTGTTCGTATTATTTTAATATTATTAGTATTATACACTCACATGCTCACGAATTAGGCAAATACTAAAAATCACATCAGTTAGGCAAATGATTCAAAACTATTAAATGTGAACTCAAAAGGCACTGAAACAAGAAGGTATCATTTTTTTTCTGTGACACCCATCTCAAAACATGAGAGATGTATCCTTGAACCCCACTTAATGATTTACTGTGGATTTAGGATGTATAAATTTATCTAAATTTACATATAACCTAATGATAGTTTTAGTCCAGAAAATCTTTCTGAATGTTAAATTTTCTGAGATCCACTACTCATTGTATGGCTCCTGTAGAGTATCCGATAATTCAAAAACTCACAATGTAGTTCCTTTTTCTAAAATGAGAAGAGAGAGGATTATATTTATTTCAAAACAGCAACACATGACTTTATCACTATAAAGTCAGTCGTTGTGACTGCATGTGCAGTATGTAGCACAACGAGCATCAGTCGTCGTGCCACATACCACAGTAGAACACATTACTTTATATAAAACAAACAACACAAAACACTTGTCTGCATTTAGTCTTATATCTGGCAAGGATCTGTTCTCCAGTTTTATTTGGAGAGCGTCTTTCTCAACAGTAGTTTATAGCAGCTCTGCACTGCAGAAAAAAAATGATGTCAAAATACAAAATTGGCAAATAGAAAATATTTCCTATGCCAATTTTTTGCTTGAAACCTTAGTTTTTCAATAACAATTAATACTTATCTAAAAAGTATATTTAATCAACCAATGCCTCCTATAAGGTAAAGTTTGAATCCTATGTTTATAGTCCTGTGCCATAGTTACTATGCATCAGTAATATCCTGCTTCACTGTTGGATGAGGATGTGGCAAAATGAGTTCATGGAGCCATGCACACTACACATTATTATTATATTATCATTAACAGATTCAGGGTATACAAGTACAGTTTTGTTACAAGGATATATCGTGTAGAGGTAAAGTCTGGGCTTTTAGTGTACCCATCATCCAAATGGTGGACGTTGTACCTAATAGATAATTTCTCATCCCTTACCCACGTCTCACTTTTTGCAATCTCCGAAGTCTATTATTCCACTCTGGATGTCCATGTGTACAGATCACTAGGCTTCCACTTATACATGAGAACATGTAGTATTTGATTTTCTGAGTTATTCTATTTGGGATTATGGCCTCCAGTTTCATCCATGTTGCTTCAAAAGGCAACATATATATGACAATATATTTTATATAATACATCATATATGTGAAATATAAATGACACACATATAAATACATCATATATGACACACACACAGACACAAACATATACACACCCTTATATACCCTTATATATATATATCATAGTTTCTTTATCCAATCATTTAATAATGGACATTTGGGTTGATTTCATGACTTTGCTATTAAGAATAGTACTGCAATAAATGTGTGAATGCAGGATATATATATATATCCTGTATATATTTGTGTGTGTGTATGTGTATATATGTATACACATTCCTTTGACTAGATGCCCAGTAGTGAGATTTCTAGATCAAATAGTAGTTATAGTTTTAGCTCTTTGAGCAATCTCCATACCGTTTTCTATAGGGGTTGTTCTATTATAATTTACATTCTCACCAACAGTGTACGACAGTGCCCTTTTCTCTGAATCCCCATCAATATATGTTGTCTTTTGACTTTTTAATAATAGTCATTCAGACTGGTGTAAGATAATGTCTCGTTGTGGTTTTAATTTACATTTCTCTGATGATTAGTGATGGTGAGCATTTTTATTTGTTAGTCACTTATATGTCTTCTTTTGAGAAATGTCTATTTATGTTTTTTGCCAACTTTTTAATGGGCTTATTTGGTTTTTTTCTTATTGAGTTGTTGGAGTTCCCTATAGATTCTGGATAGCAGTTCTTTTTCAGATGCATAGTTTGCAAATATTTTATCCCTCTGTAGATTGTAGGTTTATTTGTTGATAATTTCTTTTGTTGTGAAGAAGCTTTTTAATTAGGTCCCATTTGTCTATTTTGTTACATTTGCTTTTGAGATCTTAGTCATAAATTATTCCTATGATTTCTTATAGGATGTTTAAAGTTTCAGGTCTTATATTTAACTTGTTAATTCATTTGAGTTGATTTTTGTATATGGTGACAGAAAGCAGTCCAGTTTCAGTCTTCTACTTACGGCTATCCAATTTTTCTAGTACCAATTATTGAATAGAGTGTCCTTTCTCCAGTTCTGCCTCCTGAGTTCAAGCCACTCTCCTGCCTCAGCCTCCTGAGTAGCTGGGACTACAGGCGCCCACCACCATGCCCAGCTAATTTTTTGTATTTTTAGGAGAGAAGGGGTTTCACCGTGTTAGCCAGGATGGTCTTGATCTCCTGACCTCATGATCCACCCCCTCATCCTCCCAAAGTGCTGGGATTACAGGCGTGAGCCACCGCGCCAGCCATATGTGTTTCTTAACAAGGAAAAAAAGGTACATGAGCTAAATGACGTGGTTTATTCATATATATATCTTAAAAATAAAGAGATTTCTTATGTGGAAAATAAGAAGGTAGAAGTTTAGGCATTCATTGTCTGAAAGTGTTTTATTTGCCTATCAACACCTAGAATGGAGTTCTTTTATCAAATTTACTTTGCAGAAATTTTATTAAAATGTGCCTCTCAAAGTAATATTTTATGACATTCAAATTATGGGTACATGAAGGAATGGTTAAAGAAAAATTAACCTAAGGTACTGATTCCACATGAAAAAAAACTTGTAATTTTTAAAAAAGACACAAGTTGCATCTATGAGAGTTACTAAAGACAGCATTGACTTAACATTTCAGTGAATCATTTGAATTAAATTGTCCAAATATATCAAATTATAATTTTGAATAACTAATATATAAAGCTCATTTATATAGTGGTGTCTACCACATTTCTGTAATTTTTCTGTATATGCATGTGAATATGTGTATTTGTACCTCTAGAAAGGACTATAACAGCCATTCCAAATATACATGAAAATGTTAAAGTTTTTTCAGAAGTCCCTATTTTAAGATTATGTTGGCATTAAAATACTCATCAATAGAACAATAACTTATATAATAATCAAATATCATTGTTAAGAAGAAATAGCTACTCTCTGAATTTCCTAGTAACACTTCATATGAAAAATTAAAAGTATAATTAAAAATTATTATACTAATTAAGATAACTGTATACACACACAAAAGATAGTATAAAGAATGTTTTATAATTTATTTCACAAAGAGGGGGAAAAGATCATTTAAACATTCAGCACAATGTGAATATTCCATGAAGTGGAAATTCATGAAACACTTCTTTTTTCATATGATTAAGCTGTCAGCACATTAGGAATGCCAATTAAAGTTTCAAATTATATTTTTGGAACCAGCTGCCAGTGGCATCCATCTTCCTCAAAAGTAGCATCTGTGAAGCTGGTGGCATGGGACCAGATTTTTGGACACTATGGGGTAGAATATCATCAACTTTACATTTTTCCAAAAAATCTTAAAATTTTCTCAACTATTCCCTATCCATTTATCATTTGAAACCTTCCCATTATTTTTTATTATTTTGGACTTTAAAAGAAGAACTCCTGCATCTTAGTCATATTAGCTTTTTTCAAAGGGACTTTGAACAAATATGGAAGCAAACATCTGATCAATTACAAATTGAAGCGGTACCTTTCAGTCAGTGTCAATGTAGCCCTCAGAAAAAGGTTATTTGTAAATTGAACATACAATTTAGTGAGTTAGAGGACACTATAGATAAGTTAAGTCTCTTTATGTAGTAGGATTCAAACAGTTGGTAACTCCCAAGCCATAATTTCTACCTGATTTTCCTGGTCTTCCCTTTTCCAAGCTGCACATCCTCAGCTTCTTCAAGCCACTATTGATCAGATGGTTGTTGTAATGAACTTAACAGTATCAACATTAAATGTGAAGACAGAAAACCAAGGCTTTAGGTGCTTTGCCATCATCATCAGAGATTCAGTGGATGAAGAGCAGAGTAGGGGTCTCAGTGGGAGTTAACCCAATTCAGTTAATAATGACCAATAGAAAATCCTTCTCTGGACTTTCAGGGTAATATTCATGGCATTTCTTCTTATATAAACAGAGAACCCCCGTGTTTAATTAGACATGTAGTATAAAACCATATGGTTTGAATACAAACTTTAAATGCTCCATTCAATAGCAGCACATTATACTTCTAAAATGCCTTTTAATTTTCAAAGTGTATTGCAAACCTGACCTTCACAACACTATGAGGTCAGCAGAATGTGAATTGTTCTTAACAATACATAGATGAGAAAGCTAGAGTTCATAGCACTATTCTCTGTAACTTCTCACAGCTGGTGAGGGTAGAAAAAAGTCCTCAATCCAAGAATTCTTCTAATGGTCCGTCCTGACACCTGCTGCTTCCTCATGTCACTGCGTTAGAAGAATATGAAGATGGCTATGGGTGACTTGTGGGCCACCAGAAGGCCCATCAGCTGCAAATTTCACCTCTATTACTTTTATGAGCCTCAAACTCCAGAACAGGGATTTATTCCTGTTGAGTTTAAAGGCGTTCCAACGTTTAAAGAGTAACTTGTAAAACTGAAAACAAAACAAAACAAAAACATGAAAAAAAAATCCTTTAAGCTTACCCCAGAATGCCTTTGAGCAGGAAAAGACACAGGTGATTAGGAGAGACACTAAAGGGCACCCAAGACAAATTTCACTACCTTACTTTGTGTCCTGGCTTTGGATCAATCTTAATTCTGTTTTTGTGTTTGTTTGTTTTCTGTGTTTTGCATTGGACCATTAAAAAACAGTTTGATCTCTCTTATGGTCCTAGCTTCTTTTTTAAGCATGTTTTTTGGTTTATGTTCTAATAGTAACAATGATGAAACTGTATTTTTAATCTATCTTCAAAATTCTAAGAAGTGTGGACTTTTTAATTAAGTAAGAACACTAGTGAATTTTTTTGACATAGTTAAATTAAAAGAAGAGGTGAGCCATATTCTCAGAATTTTCAAATGATTTCAAAGCAACATCAAAGGAGAGGGTTTGTGGACATCCTGTGGCTTTGAGTTAAAAAAAACTTACTAATTTTTAGATATTTTTATTTATTTTCTCTACTAGATTTGATAACTTGGTAAGTAAATTTAGCTGTAAATAATTGATGACCAAGCACCAAATGCTGAGAAAATTCTGACCTCATGGTTGAATAAGACTTCTGGCTAGTTGCTTTACAGCCTTTTAAATTTTTACTCAAAGTAATCTAGTTAACCAACTACTGTTAGATTGGTTTAACAGTCATTACAAAAGCCTCAGTCCTTAAAAATTCAGCATGTTATTGAAATATTAAACATTTGTGCTTCTTTCTTTTTTGCATGAAATGTACTACCAGTCCAGAAAGGATTAAAATATGTAGAAGATTTAAAATTATAAATATAAAATACAAGAACTCATTTTATGCTGTCTTATATAAGCAATAAAGTTGACATAATTTTTGAGTTGTGTTCATTCTCTACATAATACCATGTACAAGGTTTTTTTCTGAAAAAAAAAAAAAATTAGTAGTGATACCTCAGAAAATATTCCACCTACAAGTACATAAATTGGAATCCTGCAGGAGTTTAGAAGTTATTTCCTCCATAGATGCTTAAATCTCTACTAAAAATGCCACAGCAGTAGCAGAAAGTCTGCTTCACTTACTGTCTAAAAAAATACAAAAGTGGAATGAAGTCCCTGCAGAATGGAAGTGAAACTTGCTAATATACGCTTTTATTTTCATTATGTGGCAACACTGTCTGCAATTAGGAACCACAAACAGCCAACAGAAGGGGGGAAAATGGCAAAGCAGAATGTTTATTATTTTGAGATGTTCATCAGGAAATGCTCTTATGTCAAGGGAATAAACACTGCCACCCAGGCAGGGAAGCTACAGTGCTTCCAAAGCACCCCAGCAATATTGAATGGTTATGAAAACATCTCTTATCCCTTAATCCTTCCTGCTATAGATGAAGTGAGAAGGGTGTGGTTCAGAGCATGCTAGATGACAGACAGGCAAACTAATGTTATTTAGAGTCAGTGGTTTTAGGAAGATTCAGGATTCATCTTGAAAGGAACAGATTCTCTTTAAGAAGAACATGAAAATATTTCCCTTCTGTTTCATGCTTTGAGTAGGGGGCCTTTCCATTAGGTTGCTTTAGGAACCAAAAAGCTTAAAGCTGTTTATTTTTTAGCTTACTTTCTATGGGATTAAGAGTAGTTTTACCACTCACAGGCCTGTTTATTAGGAATAACTAGTTAGTTTGAAGCATTAAGTGGTTCAAAACTCAGTAAATCATTAGTTGAAAGGTCTCTGGTGGTCATTGGAATGACCCTTAAATGCAAGACTACATTACAATATGACTACAACAACACAATTAAAATTTTTAATCTGAGATGTGTGCAATTCAGATTATTGCTTACTCATAGAGGTTTTTCTGAACTTCAGAATGAAATGTCATTACTAGCCGCCTTGGCTGCTTGGGAGCTATCATTTCCCACTGAGTGAGCTTTTCAGGGATGTCCAGTCTTTGGTTTCCTTGGGCCACACTAGAAGGAGAAGAATTGTCTTGGGTCACTCATAAAATACACTAACACCGATGATAGCTGATGAACAAACAAAACAAAATGAATCACACCCACAAAAATCACATAATGTTTTAAGAAAGTTTACAAATTTGTTTGGGCTGCATTCAAAGCCATCCTGGGCCATATGTGGCCTGTGGGCCGTGGGTTGGACAAGCTGGCGAGTATCTGAGATATTCAGTGTGACTAAAGCTCTTCCATGGAATTAAGTTTCATCCGATTTTCTCTCTGGCTCCCAAACTCACTCTTTTACTGTATAGTGATAGGCTCTGCTAAAGATGAGAAAATAATCAGCTCAACTGATACTCAGACAAGCAAGGTTTTTGTTGTTATTGTATCTCTCTTAGTTCTTGATTCTCAAACTTTTGTTACCAATGAAACATTTATCATTACCCTTTCAACAATATGAAAACAAAAACAGAGCTCAGGATCCCAAAATCCTTAACCCAGAAAACTGTGTCCTGGCCCTCTTCCCTATATGTATGTAAAATGAAAAGACATCAGTTTGTATTTGTGGCCGGTTACAGCTCTGACATCCAAGCCATGAATCAGAAAAAAAAAAAAAAAAAGAAGAAGAAGAAGATAAGAGGGAGCTAGCATGTAAACCCAAAAGAAAAGTGAACTGAGAATTGAGAATGTTAATATATGATAAGGAGAGAGCAATGGGTGGATTAAAGATGGAAGGGCCAGAGCCTAAATGGGAGGCAGAGAGAAGGCATACTCTGAGCCAAGCCTGTTGGAATGCTTTATATTAGCCATTTGCTTTTTGAAAAGTTGACAAGTAGTACATGCCAAAGACTAGAGATGGAATTATAGCCTTAATTTATGTATGTTTTCAAAGTGCTTTGTGTTTAAAGTAATACAAGGCACAGAAACCTGCTGGGAGAACTGCAAGGCTGCAAAGCCATTAGCATCTACCATTTAAAGCTGCTAAAAGGCAATGCACCAGTCACAGTTGAGAGAGCTGCTGACACACTGTGGAAGGGCCAAAGCCAGTTGAAACCCTCGGGAGCTAAGGAGACTGGAGGGCTGCAAAGCAATCAACCACTACCTCTGAAGCTCTGGGTATTTCTGAAGACAGTTTGTTCTAGACTTCATTCCCAGATCCAATTACCACCTCAGCTACTGTTAGCAATTAACACTTAGTAGGCACACAAAAATACCCCTGATTACAATCAGCCCTAACAGGTCAGTATAAATAATAAATTCTACACATCCCAGTGAAGTTAATAACCAAGCTGTGTGAGGCCAGCAGGATTTTGAGGTGAGGTCAATGTAAAATCCTGATGCGTCCTATTCTTTGCAAGCTGATAGTTCACTAAGAATGACGCCCCCAGAGCCATGGTGCAATGGAACGACAGACACAGAGAGAGGGAACAACTTCAGACACATATTTCACATTTATGGATAAACTAAAGAAAAAGACTGTAAAATTTCCAAGTAGCATTTGAATTTTAATTAGCTCTCAACAGCTTATTGGCAGTATTCCCTAACACGGTTATTTCAGACTCTTTGAGACTCAAATGAATGAAAAGGAGGTAAGGGCTAAGTATGAAGTAGTATTACTCTGTTTTCTTTTTCTCCATACTCTGGATTCAGACTAATTATTAGAATGACATAACACACAAGCATTAGAACCCAAAGGGTGTAAACCTATGATTTTAGCTTTTGCCATTTCCATTTTGCCTTGCTTCATTTAGCCTGGTGGGAGCTCTTGGAAGCTTGAATAGGTACATTGAGTACTTTGTGTTCTTAACACTTCATAATTGCTCATTTTTCTCTACCTTAATTATAACATTGCAAATTGTTTAAGCTTAACAGTTCCAGTGTTTCACCATTAAAAAAATTGGTCTGTAGCTACGATACATTCATTTAATTTAGAACAGTGAGAAATATGGTTGGTAGAGCCTAAAGGTACATATTAGAAGATGGTTTTCTTGAATGTGGGGAGCATTTTTGAAAGCATGCAGTAAAATACGTGAGAAAGAGGTAGACTTTATTAAAATCAAAAACATGATATCCATATACGTGTCTTTTGTGTATTTTATTTAATTGTATATTTAAAAACTGACTTTGAGAACTCTTTGACATAGAACAGGTCTCTAGCTTTTTTTTCTTACATGTGGAGGAAATTTTTCTCCTCCTAGGAGAAAAAGTAATGATGATTATGGCAATGATAAATGTGCTCTGTCTCAATGGGACTATCAATTCTAAATGAAAAAGACAACAAACATGTCTCTATCTCTGGACCTGGAATGTCCCAAGTTAGCAAGAACTCACCATGATGTAGGAAAGATTTGAGGAATTTGTGCAGGGAGATGTGATGTTTCAGTACAATACTAGGGTCATCCAATGCCCTCAGCATAGCTCCTGGGAACTTCCCCTAAGACTTAAGGATATTTAGTATTTAGTATTCATTGCTAGAGAAGGTGGGGTCACTCTTTATACACTTCAGGGATGTTGGTACCCAGGGTGTGAAAATGGCAGCAAATTGTATCATTTTGGGAGGATGGGGAGTTTGAGATCTAAGTGGCAGCAGAAGAGTTGTCAGATGACAGTTTTTATTTGATTGATGTTTGATTTTTGTTTGATTTTAATGCTCCATAGGCATTAAAAGACATAGCCTGGCTGGGCACAGTGGCTCACGTCTATAATCCCAACATAACATTTTGGGAGGCCGAGGAAGGTGGATCACTTGAGGTCAGGAGTTCAAGACTGACCTGGCCAACATGGTGAAACCCTGTAACTACTTAAAATACAAAAGTTAGCTGGATGTGGTGGTGTCCATCTGTAGTCTCAGCTACTCAGGAGGCTGAGGCAGGAGAATCGCTTGGCGGAGGCTGCAGTGAGCCAAGATTATGCCACTACACCCCAGCCTGGGCAACAGGCGAGACTCCAACTCAAAAAAAAAAAAAAAAAAAAAAGACATAGTCTCCTTATGGCAGAACATGGAACCATGAGAGTCACCAGTAGAAAAGAACTGACTTCAGCAAAATCATAATGTAAGAGACATCAGTGAGGAGGAAGGAAACCCTGGAATCAGGATGTTTGTAGCTTTAGTGATATTCTTGAGTCTGATAGCACTGTGAGAGCTGTTTATGCTTTCTTGGCTCTCAAGCCAGTTTGTCAAGGAGAAATGAAAAAGGGTATTATTTATTTCATACAAAGGGAAGTGTTATAATGTATTTTCTCTTTTACCTAAAAAATAGAAGTATTCGTGGAGGTACTTGTACTCGTTTTAGGAATAATATTACTATTCCAGCTAATATTTAACATATATATAAACTTCTCTACAATTTAAATTCCATATCTGCCATACGCTTTGTTTCAGGCCATTAACAGAATGCCTGAAGTGACTAACCTATATTTTGGCTTTGGAAGTAGTTTTTTTACAGGTGGACAACAGGTTCCCACAGCACAGATTGCTTATTTGGTTGGACTCCACTTATCCTTTTACAATGGCTGAAAGAGATCCATTCATTTAATATTCCCATGTGGGTCAGGGTATGACTAGATTTTCAAAATGGTGGACTGATACATGCTTTGATCTCTATGGGGCACAGGTAGTTTTGCCTGGGTTGACTCTACAGGTCAGCTTCAGTGGTTAGATACTGACTACCTGCTCCAATGATGGCTTTCATAATGATGGTAGATGAGATGGCCATGGCTTGAAACATGTCTCTGTGACACTTAAAAAGATCATTTCCATGTAGTATACCTCAAAGTTGCTTGTGAATTTGAAAAATAACCATTTAATGGAGTAGCGGACCTTTTTTTTCTAGTCTCACCTCTGCAAGTCCAAGAGAAACAGGTTTTAACACAGATCACCAGGCAAAAAGCCCTAGACTTTTCTATGCCAGCATAATGTCCTACCTATTTACTTGAAACCCAATAACTTATTTGCTAATTTTTAAAAAAAAAAATGAACTAAAAATTTAAGAATATACTAAGGTTCTTTTTTTTTGCAGATGACAAGCTTATCCTGTTATACTGATTCTCCAATGTTGGTAAGAACCTAGGGCAAGAGGGGACTGATGTTGGCTAAGGGTTGAGAAAGGAGACAAAAAATATATATAATATCTTAAATTTCAGTGAGCTATTTCTTTGACAGACTAATAAATAGGTAGCTTCTTTCAAAAGGAAAGCTGTAATCTCTAAGAATGTCACATCTAATAGCATAACTGTCATATTGAAATAATATAAACATTATACTTCTAATTGAAGCACATTTTTAACCTTGCTAAAAAGGATTAGAAATATAAGAACAAGTTTCCATAATTTTTCCAGGTGTTTTATGACTAGTTACCCTTGAGGTTTCTAAAGAAGGAATATGATTACAATTTCAGGTATAATTGTCTATTTTCATTTAAAAAATCACAAACCCAAAACAATTTTATTCTTTATTTCAGGTTGTGTCAAAAGAATTAACATCTGGGGAGGTAGCATATTTTACTCAAAGTTTTGAAAAGACTGCTTTGATTATCATTTGTTTTCTTCTCAGAATGCGGTGGGATTCACCCTCTTGAAGGCAGGACTAGCCATTTGACTTGGCAAATAAAATGTGAATAAACGTGACGCCTTTAACAGCCAGCACACAATTCTCCATGTCCTCTTTCCCTGTTGCAGCAACAACTGATAATAGAGAGGATGGACCCTTGTTAACTTGCATTTTTGAGTAAGGAAAACATGGAAGAGAGCCCACAGCTGACCCATGATGGACATGCAGCACAAGTGAGCTACAGATCTTTGTTGTGAATTCAGCTTTATTTGGTACTACTACTAACTAAACTTCTGATCCATATAATTACTTAAGTTCTTTGTATTAAGGCATTAGAATACACAGCTTTAATGTCAAACCTGGGTGCAAATCCAGGTGACATTGGCAAGATTCCCAGCTTCTCTGAACTTCCATTTAGCTACCTATGAAATGAGGATTATCATAGCTGCTTCTAGACGTGGCCGCATGGATTACAATGAGAGACGTAAAGGGCTGGGCATAGTTTCTAGTACATGGTATTGAGCTATGCAATATACAGTAGCTTTTATTATAATTATCTCCTAGAGAAGCCTATAGCTTGAGCTATTTCAAGTTACTTATGATGACTTCAAGTTCTAACTTGAGGCCGGGTTTTAGTTAATGTTTCCACTAATGTAAACCCATATATACTATACATGTTATAAAGTCATAGATTTAGGCCAAATTATAATAGCAATTTTTGTAAATTCCTTTCAGCATTCTGAGCTTAGTAATTTTGATAAATGACTCTTTCAAAAACTTGGCTTTAGTAGTAACTGAAAATGGTTTGGAGAGCTGAATTTAGAGCTAATTGTACAACAAAGTTCCTATGGCAAGGCTCAAAGAAAAGCGGCTTAAAATGTTGTTTTAAAGTCAAATGTTTTTACTTAGAGTGCAAGTGTTATTTGCTTATGTTTTTAAAAACATCAAATCTATCATACAAAATTTTTATTCCTAAAAAATAGATTAATAATAAAAATATACTGAAGGATAGTGACCTTTTGTGTTATACATTGCTTTTGTAAATTTGTACTGTCAAAGACCACTTGATGTTTAAAAATAATCAAATACACAATATCTGTAAGAAAGAAAATATATCAACTAGTTAGTGTCAATGACATATTCATTTATCAGTTAAATAGTTCCCAATGTATATGGTAATTACTTTATTGACAACTGGGTAATATTATAAAAAACAACATATGGAAGAAACAAACAAGGATTGTTGGATGGTTGTATGATTGTTCAGTAGAGAAAAATCTTAAAGATAAGCTCTCTAGGAGCTATATTCTAATAAGGAAATCAAAATATACATTCCTTCTCCTTTAAAGGTTAATGTATGCAGTTTGGATGGTAATTATATTTGGGTTCAGAAGAAAAATTACTCACACCAGTTGTTCTCAACATGTGGTTCAGGAACTCCTGAACTCTTGGAACTTACTGAGATCCTTCTGGGGATCCACAGGCTCAAAAATATTTTCATAATAGTATCAAGACATTATTTTACTGTTTCACTCTCATTTTCTGAGTGTCTGTGATGTTTTCCAGAAGTTACATTGTGTGTGATGACATCATCTGTTTGACAGCTAATGGAATGTTCACTTTTGTATTTTCATGTTTTAAAAGTTCTCAGCTTACTTTATTTTTATTGACAAATTGTAGTTGTATGGATTTTTTAGGTACAAAGTTATGTGTTGATTTTGAATACAATGTGGAATAATTAAATCAACCTAACTAATGTATCTATCACCTCACACACATATCATCTCTTGTGGTGACAGCATTTGAAATTTATTCTCATAGCAGTTTTGAAATGTATAATACACTATTATTAAATATATTCACCACGCTGTGCAATAGATCTAAGAAAAAAATTATTTCTTCTGCCTGAGGCTTTGTACCCTATGACCATCATTTCCACATTCCATCCACCCCACAGCCTCGGGTAATCACTAATTTACTCTCTGCTTCCGTTAATTTGATTGTTTTAGATTCCATTTATAAGTGAGGACATGTGGTATTTGTCTTTCTGTGCCTAGGTTATTTCACTTAGCATACTGTCCTCCAGGTTCATCCATGTTGTCACAATGACAGAACTTATTTAAGGCTGAATATTATTTCATTACATATATATACCACATTTTCTCTATCCATTTGTTGATGGGCACTTAAGTTGATTTTATAACATGGCTATGGTGAATGGAGCTGCAATGAACATGGGAGTGCAGACATCTCTTCGACATACTTATTTCAAATCTTTTGGGTAAATACCCAGAAGTGAGATTGCTGAATCATATCGTAATTTTTGTTTTTATTTCTTTGAGTTACTTCCATAGAGTTTTCCATAATGGCTGCACTAATTTAATCCCCACCAACAGTGTACAAGAATTCTCTTTCCTCCACCTCCTGACGAACACTTGTTATAACTTGACTTTTTAATAATAGCTAATTCTAATAGATGTGAGGTGATATCTTGTTGTGGTTTCAATTTTGATTTCCCTAATGATTAGTGATGTGGAACACTTTTTAATATATCTGTTAGCCATTTATATGTTTTCTTTTGAGAAAAGTCTATTCATATCTTTTGCCCTTCTTTTAGATGGGTTTTGTTTGTTTGTTTCATTTTTTGGTTTGTTTGTTTTTTTTTCTATTCATTTGTTTGAGTCCCTTAGATATTCTGCATTCAGATGTAAGTAGTTAGAAAATATTTTCTCCCAATTTGTAAATTGTTTCTTGATCCTGCTGTTTTCTTTGCTGTACAAATCTTTTTAGTTTTGTATAATCCATTTTTTCTAGGTTTTCTTTCATTCCCTGTGTTTTCAGGGTCAAATTTAAAAAATTATTGCCCAGACCTATGTCATGTAGTTTTTCCCCTGATTTCTTCCAGTAGCTTTAAAGGTTCAAGTTTTATGTTAAGTCTTTAATCCGTTTTGGGTTGATTTTTTGCATATTGTGTATGATAAGGCCCAATTTCAGTCTTCTGCATTTGGATAACCAGTGTTTTCCACACCAATTATTGAAGAGATTGTCCTTTCCCCTTTGGAATCTTTGCCAGAGTCAAAGGACAGAACATATATGGGTTTATTTTTGGGTTCTCTATTATATTCCATTGGTCAACGTGCCTGTGTTTATAAAACAGCAGTACCATGCTGTTTTAATTACTATTGCTTTGTAGTATACAGTAGATTGAAATCAGGTTGTGTGATGCCTCCAGCTTTGTTGTTTTTGAGTTTTATTTTTAATTGTTAAATACAAATAGATAAATCTGTATAAACAAAATCTCTTTGGGTCCTCAAAATATTTCAGGACTGCAAGAGAATCCTGACAACCACTGATTTACACTAAAGCCACATTCCTTTCAATTTTTTTAAGATTATCATAAGATGATTAATTCATCTGATAAAGTTTAAGACTGATTGCCATGATAGGTTTTGAGATGCATATCTATCTAACCTGATACACAGCCAATCAAATGCATAATTATGACTATTCTGTATAACAGTTAAGAATAGAGGGTAGTTTTATTTTACACCCTGTCATAAACTTTCACTTGCTCTCTCACATACACACTCCACAGAAGTAGAATTGTCTGGGAGAAGGAAGCTGTGTTGAGGTCCCTATGAAGACTATGAGATTCATATTACTATAATTATCCAGACGTTTTATGTAAAGGGAACATACACCAGTAGTTTTCTTCTAGTCTACATCTCTCTTATGATGTAAAATACTTTTTTTTATTTCCAAATGAAGATTGCCAAAGGTGCGCCCTATATAGAATACAGAAATTAGTGACAGAAATAAAAGTGAACCAGAGCTCACTCTGTGAGGGAAGACTTGTGGGTAGGGAGGATGGAAAGAACCGTTTTAACATGATGAATCCATTCTCCCTGTTGTTCCAAAGAATTTATGGACTCTTAATATTTAATGGAGTTCATAGAAAATTAATTTTCTCAGTCTAATTAACAAAAATAAGGTATAGTAGTCCCACTTGCTTGAGGTCATGCATTCCATCCAGAAGCCTTCTAGAACTACACTCAGATCAATAACCTCAGCGTGATCTAAATTATATTCCTCCCTGGTCTAACACCCTCAGATTCCATACTCACACATATAATCCAGGTTTTATTCATGGATATGTTCCCCTCTCAAGTTTGAATTTGTAATTGGCCCCACAGAACATGATGGGCTATGACTCTAGTGATAGGTTTGGAGATAATGAGAGGTGGTAGAGGAGAAGCATGAAGAGAACTTGCTTCTCTCTGAAAGTGACTCTCTCAAGTGATCTTGTACAAGGCAGTACAGCAGTACTCAAGCAAGGCAGTACAGCAGTGGAGAGGCAAGGGGGTCACAGATGTGTTAGCACATACATTGAACTACTGTGCTATTGCATCTGATTGGTAGAATGAAGGTCACATGCTTGTATCCATGTACAAAGGAAGCTAGGAAATGGAATTCTGGCTTTTATCTGAGGAGGTGTGCATCAAAATATCTTTGCAAATATGGATGTTTCATAGAAACCACAAATATAATCAAGATTCTCTATAGGTTTGTTTGGTTTTTTTCAATATTATGATTAATGATGTGTATAATAATAAAGATCAAGCATATGGCATTTTTACCTTTGACCAATGGAACTATTCTAGAAACCAAGACATTTATTCTTACAACTCTACAATCCAGGTCTTCGTATTAGTCCGTTTTCATGCTGCTGATAAAGACATACCCGAGACCGGGCAATGTACAAAAGAAAGGGGTTTAATTGGACTTACAGTTCCACGTGGCTGGGGAAGCCTCACAATCATGGTGGAATGCAAGGAGGAGCAAGTCACATCTTACATGGATGGCAGTAGGCAAAGAAAGAGAAATTGTGTAAGGGAACTCCTCTTTCTAAAACCATCAAATCTCATGAGGCTTCTTCACTATCATGAAAACAGCACAGGAAAGACTTGCCCCCATGGTTCAATTACCTCCCACAGGGTCCCTCCCTCAACACATAGAAATTCAAAATGAGATTTGGGTGGGGAGACAGCCAAATTCATATCAGTCTTATTTTCCTCAACTTACTTTAAGGAAACCAATTCAGAAAGTCTAGGTAGTTTATTCAGTTTTGAAGAAATAATAAGTGGTAGAGGACTTCATTCTACAACCTTTCTTGTTTTCCACTATGCCATATTGGAAAGGAACAATTGCAATTTGAAATGGAAGTTGAAAATAAGCACAGTAAAAATAATAGGGAAGAGAACAAAGAAAGGGGTTCAGCTAGACAGATATGAAATATATGTCCAGAAATGTGAAGGCCTATTTCATGATGCAACCAACTGAGTCTGTTCCTGCATATGCATATTCATGTGCACACATGGATACTTTACTGGAAATGATTGAGGAGTGGGGCCTTGCTCTGTCCATTTCACTGGTCATGTAATGTTAAAATGAAGTCATATGATAAATTTAAATTATTTAATACATTAATCTCTGGTTGAAATATTCCCACAGTTTTAATTTCAAGACAACTTTGTGGTGGGTTTTAATTTTTAAAGGTCATTCTTCACAGTGGTCTTGGAGATGGGGTAGTAGCCTTTTGAAATAGATTTAAATAATTGGCTGCAGTAAAAGATATAGTCCTCAGCCTGGCACGATAGCTCACACCTGTAGTCCCAGTACTTTGGAAGGCCGAGGTGGGTGGATCACGAGGTAAGGAGATCCAGACCATCCTGGCCAACATGGTGAAACCCCATCTCTACTAAAAATACAAAAATTAGCTGGGCATGGTGGGGTGTGCCTGTAGTCCCAGCTAATGTGGAGGCTGAGGCAGGAGAATTGCTTGAACCCAGGAGGCGGGGGTTGCACTAAGCCAAGATCGCATCACTGCACTGCAGCCTGGTGACAGAGTGAGGCTCCATCTCAAAAAAAAAAAAAAAAATATATATATATATATAAATATATATATATATATATATAAATATATATATATATATATATATAAATATATATATATATATACTCCTCAATACAAAGCATATATATTTTGCAAAAGGTAATTGAAGAGGAAGATACTCTGACAAATGCTATTTTAAATAGATTTCTAAGAAAAATGTTGAAGAGAAATAGTGCTAAGCAAAATTCCTGCTATTGTTACCTGCATGTTGTTCTCAATTCTTTCCTCTCCTCTGTATCCATGCCCTTTGTCATGTGACTCTGCACTTCCTCCCATAAGAAGTAGAAAATATTTCTTTGTTCCATTGTGGATTGTCTGGAACATGTGACTTGCTTTGACAATACAATGTTAGCAGAAGTGCCAGGATCAAAGGCCTGAAATGTGTTTGTGCAACTGAATTTGTATTCTTGTGTGCCTAACTTTTCCCTTGAGAACAGTATGTTTCAGATAGCTGTTTGTCGAAGGACAATGAGAGACATGTGAAACCGACCTGAACTTAACCTATAGTTTGGAGCCAAACCCAACAAACCCAGCCTAGATCAGCTGAACTCCAGCCAAATGCAGATACATAAGAGAGAAATAAATAACTGTTTTTGTGACTCACTGAGTTTTCTAGTAGTTTGCTATCAAATGCAATCGTTTCATCACTTTTTTTTTTAACAGTGGTACCTCCATCAATGAACAGAAACTTCTTTATAAAATCTCTTGAAAATGCTGCTATGTCTCTCATTAAAAGCCTTATGACCCAGAGAGGGCAGAAAGTATTATCATCTTTATTTTACAGGAAAAAAATGGAAAGTCAGGAAAGAAAAGTGACTTACTCAAGACTAGTCAGTGGAGCCATATTTCAAAAATCAACTTTTGTCTTCAAGTTTTTCTTTTAAATCCTATTATTTGTCAATTATCTGCATTATGTATATGGTACAAGTTTCTGCACCAAATCAACAGCTGCTGCTAAATCTACATACACAGCAAAATATTTAGTACAATCAAATATACTTGGCTGTTCTAAAGAATGCTGAGGTATGCAATGTGGTGGTGTTTGACATGACCATTCCAAAATTAACTATCAGTATAAATGAAGTTATTGAATTTTCCCCACATTTCTAGCTTTACTGTTAATATTTATCATAGGACTGAGGAGTGCATCTAAGAACTTACTTGATGTCAGTCCTCTGGGATCTGTTTATTACATTTATTAAAAATATTGGAAATGTAATGCTCTGTTCTCATGCTGCAATACATTCTTTGTGTTGTTAATCTGTGTGAAAATATTTGGGTTTCTATTAACCTAACTGCAAGATTTCAGCCTGCATTTTCTATCTGATTGGAAATAAGTCATGGGTTCAGATGGAATTTGTATCTCAGAAAGAAGGCAGCTGTTAGAGAGCAGAAAAATGAAAATATCATTCATTCCAAAACAGTTCTCTAAAATCACATGCACACTCAAACAATAGCCACTTTTCTTATTTCATTAAAATTGCAATAAGCTCTAAAGCTTTAAGAAGAAAGGTTTTCACTGTTGCATTGAAAACTGAGGTGCATTTGTACATTGAGAGAGAAGTATAGTATATTTTCAATGAGAAATTTATAGTTATGCCACTCACTTTGCAGTGAAAATTAAAATAAAATTAGAGGTAGTTTGAAAGTATTTCAGGAAAAGTTAATATGATGCTCAAATAATGTAGCCATGCTTAGTGTCAATCAGTGAATGGCTTATTTTCCTTAATTATAATTTTTTAAAGTAAGAACGAAAGCCACCTTGTCTATACATAGTTTAGCACTTAATCATATATTTTTTGTGATTGGACCAAAAGTTGTTCTCTCTGAGTCAAAATGTTGAGTGATATTTGTTTTTTAATGTTCTGCTAATGAGAAAAAGAAAGTTTTGAATAATGTAATGCCTTATATATAAAGGTCACTCATTTTTTTTCTAATTCTTACCATATTAACAAATCTACAGGGTAGATTTTTAACAAGAATAAAATATACTGGTGTCTTCAAGATATATTGAAAAATATAAGAAAACATTTCTGGAATTGGAAAAATAGAGTATTCTGTAGGACTGAGGAGTAAGTTAATGTTATTAGAAACATAGAAATTTTCATCTGGGGAGGTCTTTAAAAATAACCAAACTTTATATTTTTATTTTACTGTGAAGAAACTGCACCAAAGTGATTAAGATGACTTGACTACTGTTCCACAACAGAAGTGATGCATGTTCTCTCCAGTATTTGACACAGTCTCTAAGCAGAGCACATACTGCTATCTATGAGCTATTTTCCCAATACTTGTTAAAAAAAGGAAATGCAGGCTGAAATTAATTCGATTCTACTTTCAACTTGGTTTGATAAGGCTAAACATAAAGATCAGGCAAGACAGGGAAAGAAGGAACAGATATCAAGGACTATCTAACCACCCTACATTTAGGTAATAAAATCCTAACAAGAGCTGTTCATGAGCAAGCTATGCAAAATGAAGAGCAGCTCCTTGAAAGTACTAAGAAAGGAAAGCAGGAAAAATGACTGCAACTAAGGGAAGAAAGAAAGAGGAAAGGAAAGATGAAAAACCTATTTTAGAAAAAAACATAATCCCAAGGAAAATAGAAGAAATATTTACATAAGCGAAGTTTGTATTATCTAGAAATGGGAAAGAACCTGAATATGAAACAAGAATAAAAGATTAAAGCCAATGAAACATAACACTTATACCCTTATGAAATAATAAATGAGATACAGTAAGCAATGGAATCAGTAACTTAAAATGAAATTAAGATTATATTTTAATAATGAGACAAATGACAGACAGTAAAGCATTTGGAAAGATTAAATGTGTATGGAGAAGACACATCTATGATGTTTTAACTCAGACCATTTCATACAAACTGCTGTTAAGATGCTTCACATTGCAAAAGCTAAATGTCAATTCCCAAGCCTCATATTACTTGATTATCAGCATCCCTTGACTCATCTAATCACTCACCCCCTATAAACGCCTCCCTTACTTGGCTTCCAGAAGACCCCGCTTCCCTTGCTTTTCTCTTACTTCAATGGTATCTGTTTCCAAGTCTCATTGCTAGGTCCTCCTCATTTTCCCAGCTTCTTAATATTAAAGTGCTAGGGCTTAATCCTTGGTCTTTTTATGCTGACCAAGTGCTCTTACCTGGTTTCATACCTTTAGTTACCACCTATTTTTTGATTACCTCACAATGTATCTCCTTAACACAGATCTTAGTTCTAAATATCAGGCTCATATATTAACCTTCCTGCTTGGTTTTTCATCTCAAAATTAGCATGTCTAAAACTAAGCTTTTAATTTCCACTCTCCCCACTGCTTCCTTGAATGACTATGTTTTCAAGCTAATAGCAATTCTACTATTCCTGTTGTTCAAGCCAAAAACTTGAAGTCATCCTTGATTCATTTTTTTTCTCCCATACACCACATCCAGTCCATCAATTGATCTTGTTGACTAAATCTTCAAACTATATACAGAAGCTCTTCTCCCCATCCTGGCCTAAGCTATTATTTTTTATGTACCATACTGGCCTAAGCTCTTATTTTTTATTTATTTATTTTATTTTACTTTAAGTTCTGGGATACATGTGCAGAACATGCAGGTTTGTTACACAGTTATATGTGTGTCATGGTGGTTTGCTGCATCTATTAACCCATCATCTCGGTTCCCTCCACTTGACCCTGACCCTCAACAGGCCCCAGTGTATGTTGCTCCCCTCCCTGTGTTCATGTGTTCTCATTGTTCAGCTCCCACTTGTGAGTGAGAATATGTGGTGTTTGGTTTTCTGTTCCTGTGTTAGTTTGCTGATGATGATGATTTCCAGCTTCATCCATCCAGCTTTGCCAATCATCCCTGCAAAGAACGTGATCTCATTCCTTTTTACAGTTGCATAGTATTCCATGGTGTATATTTACCATATTTTCTTTATGCAGTCTATCAGTGATCGGCATTTGTTTCCATGTCTTTGCTATTGGGAATAGTGTTGCAATAAACATACATGTGCATGTGTATTTATAGTAGAATAATTTATATTCCCTTGGGTATATACCCGGTAATGGGATTGCTGGGTCAAATGGTATTTCTTCTTCTAGATCCTTGAGGAATAGCCACATTATTTTCCACAATGGTTGAACTAATTTAGATTCCCACCAACAGTATAAAAGCATTCCTATTTCTCTACAGCCTTGCCAGCATCTCTTGTTTCTTGACTTTTTAATAATTGCCATTTTGACTGGCATGAGATGGTATCTCACTGTGGTTTTGATTTGCATTTCTCCAATGATTAGTGATGTTGAGGTTTTTTCATATGCTTGTTCACCATATATATATGTCTTTTGAGAAGTGTCTGTTCATATCCTTTGCCCATTTTTTGATGGGGTTGTTTGTCCTTTCCTCATAAATTTAAGTTCCTTGTAGATTCTGGATATTAGACCTTTGTCAGCTTGCAAAAATGTTCTCCCGTTCAGTAGGTTGCCTGTTCACTTTGTTGATAGTTTCTTTTGCTGTGCAGAAGCTCTTTGGTTTAATTAGATCCCATTTGTCAATTTTAGCTTTTGTTGCAACTGCTTTTGGCATTTTCATCATGACATCCTTGCCCATGCCTATGTCCTGAATGGCACTGCCTAGGTTTTCTTCTGGGGTTTTTATAGTTTTGGGTTTTACATTTAAGTCTTTAAAATATCTTGAATTAAATTTTGTATAAAGTGTGAGGAAGTGGTCCAGTTTCAGTTTTCTGCATATGGCTAGCCAGTTTTCCCAGCACCATTTATTAAGGGAATCCTTTCCCCATTGTTTGTTTTTGTCAAGTCTGTTGAAGATCAGCTGGTTGTAGATGTGTGGTGTTATTTCTTACGTCTCTTTTCTGTTCCATTGGCGTTTATGTCTGTTTGGGTAACCAGCATCATGCTGTTTTGGTTACTGTAGCCTTGAGGTATTGTTTGAAGTCAGATAGCATGATGCCTTTAGCTTTGTTAATTTTGCTTAGGATTGTCTTCCCTATATGGGCTTTTTTTGTTGTTGTTCCATATGAAATGTATAGTAGGTTTTTTTTCTAATTCTGTTAAGCATGTCAATGGCAGTTTGATGAGAATAGCATTGAATCTATAAATTACTTTGGGCAGTATTGTCATTTTCACAATATTGATTCTTCCTACCCATGAGGATGGAATGTTTTTCCATTTGTTTGTGTTCTATTTCCTTGAGCAGAGGTTTGTAGTTCTCCTTGAAGAGGTCCTTCGTGTCCCTTGTTAGGTGTATTCCTAGGTAACTTATTCTCTTGAAGCAATTGTGAATAGGAGTTCGTTCATGATTTGGCTCTCTGCTTGTCTATTTTTGGTATATAGGAATGCTTGTGATTTTTGCACATTGACTTTATATCCTGAGACTTTGCTGGGGTTGCTTATATCAGCTTAGGGAGTTTTTGGGCTGAGATTATGGGGTTTTCTAAATATAGAATCATATCATCTGTAAACAGAGACAATTTGACTTCCTCTCTTCCTACGTGCACACCCTTTATTTCTTTCCCTTGCTTGATTGCCCTGGCCAGAACTCCCAGTACTATGTCTAATAGGAGTGATGAGAGAGGGCATCCTTGTCTACTGCCAGTTTTCAAAGGGAACGCTTCCAGCTTTTGCTCATTCAGTATGATATTGGCTGTGGGTTTGTCATAAACAGCTGTTATTATTTTGAGTTGTGTTCCCTCAATACCTAGTTTGAGAGTTTTTAACATGAAGAGATGTTGAATTTTATCAAAAGCCTTTTCTGCATCTATTGAGATAATCACACGGATTTTGTCATTGGTTTTGTTTATGTGATGGATTACATTTATAGATTTGCATATGTTGAACCAGCCTTGCATCCCAAGGATGAAGCCAATTTAATTGTGGTGGATAAGCTTTTTGATGTGCTGCTGGATTCAGTTTGCCAGTATTTTATTGAGGATTTTTGCATTGGTGTCCATGAATGTTATTGGCCTAAAGTTTTGGGATTTTTTTGTTGTGTCTCTGCCAAATGTTGGTGTCAGGATGATGCTGGCCTCATAAAATGAGTTAGAAAGGAGTCTCTCCTTTTCAATTGTTTTGAATAGTTTCAGAAGAAATGGTACTGGCTCCTCCTTGTACTTCTGGCAGAATTCGGCTGTGAATCCATCTAGTCCTGGGCTTTTTTTGGTTGGTAGGCTATTAAACACTGCTTCAATTTCAGAACCTGTTATTGGTCTATTCAGCGATTCAAATTCTTCCTGGTTTAGTCTTGGGAGGGTGTGTGTGTCCAGGAATTTACCATTTCTTCTAGATTTTCTAGTTTATTTGCATACAGGTGTTTATAGTATTCTCTGATGTTAGTTTGTATTTCTGTGGAGTCAGTGGTAATATCCCCTTTATCATTTTTTAGTGCGTCTATTTGATTCTTCTCTATTTTCTTCTTTATTAGTCTAGCTTGTGGTCTATCCATTTTATTAATTTTTTCAGAAATCCAGCTCCTGGATTCACTGATTTTTTAAAGGGTTTTTCATGCCTCTGTCTCTGTGAGTTCTGCTCTTACCTTAGTTATTTCTTGTCTTCTGCTAGCTTCTGGATTTGTTTGCTCTTGCTTCTCTAATTCTTTTAATTGTGATGTTTGGGTGTCGAATTATGATGTTTCTAGATTTCTGACATGAGCATTTAGTGCTACAAATGTCCCTCTACACACTGCTTTAGCTGTGTCCCAGAGATACTGGTACGTTACCTCTTTGTTCTCATTCGTTTCAAAGAACTTTTTGATTTCTGCCTTAATTTCGTTATTTATCCAGGAGTCATTCAGGTGCAGATTGTTGAATTTCCATGTAGTCGTGTATTTTTGAGTGAATTTCTTTTTTCTTTTCTTTTCTTTTTGCAACCTCTGCCTCCTGGTTCAAGCGATTCTCCTGCCTCAGCCTTCTGAGTAGCTGGGACTACAGGCACACACCACCATGCCCGGCTAATTTTTGTAATTTTTAGTAGAGATGGGGTTTCACCATGTTGGCTAGGATGGTCTCGATCTCTTGACCTCGTTATCCTCCCGCCTCGGCCTCCCAAAGTGCTGGGATTACAGGTGTAGCCACCATGCCTGGCCCCTTGAGTGAATTTCTTAATCCTGAGTACTAATTTGATTGCACTGTGGTCTGAGAGACCTTTTGTTATGATTTCAGTTCTTTTGCATTTGCTGAGGAATGTTTCACTTCCAATTATAATTATAGTTGATTTTAGAATAAGTGCCATGTGGCACTGAGAAGAACGTATATTCTGTTGATTGGGGTGGAGAGTGCTGTAGATGTCTATTAAGCCCACTTGATCCAGAGCTGAGTTCAAGTCTTGAATACCCTTGTTAATTTTTTGTCTCACTGATCTAACATTGAGAGTAGGCTGTTAAAGCCTCCCACTATTATTGTTTGGGAATCTAAGTCTCTTTTTAGGTCTCTAAGAGCTTATTTTATGAATCTGGGTGTTCCTGTATTTGGTGCATGTATATTTAGGATAGTTAGCACTTCTTGTTGAATTGATCCCTTTACCATTATGTGATGCCAGTCTTTGTCTTTTTTGATCTTTCCTAGTTTAAAGTCTGTTTTGTCAGAGACTAGGATTGTGACACCTTTTTTTTTTTTTCTTTCCATTTGCTTGGTAAATTTTCCTCCTTATCCATTTATTTTGAGCCTATGTATGACTTTGTACATGAGATGAGTTTCCTGCATACAGCACACCAATGGGTCTTGAATCTTTGTCCAATATGCTCATCTGTGTCTTTTAATTGGGGCATTTAGCCCATTTACATTTAAGGTTAATATTGTTACATGTGAATTTTATTCTGTCATCATAATGTTATCTGGTTGTTTTGCACACCAGTTGATGCAGTTTCTTCATAGTGTCATCTCTCTTTATATTTTGGTATGTTTTTGCAGTGGCTGGAATTGGATTTTCCTTTCCATATTTAGCTCTTCCTTCAGGAGCTCTTGCAAGGCTGGTGGTGACAAAATCCCTCAGCATTTGCTTGTCTGATAAGGATTTTATTTCTCCTTCGCTTATGAAGCTTAGTTTGGCCGGATATGAAATTCTGGCTTTTAAATTCTTTCCTTTAAGAATGTTGACTATTGGCCTCCACTTTCTTCTTGGGCCTAAGTCATTATTATCTTTTACCTGGATTATGCCAATAAACTCCGAACTGCTTGTCTCAATGCCAGAGAGGCAAATGCAAGTCAGTGTTAAAATACAAGTCAGATCATGTCACCCCTAGGTTCAAAACTCTCCAGTACATTCACATGCCATTCAGATTGAAAGGCAGCATTCTTACTAGGACCTTTTCAATTGCTTTGTGATCAGCTTTCCCCTTCTACCCCATTACCTCTGACTTTATCACATATTACTCATAGCCTCAATTGCTAAGCTCCAGACACACAGCATTATCACTGGTTCTTGAATATTACAGATAGTCTTCTGCCTCAAGAACCTACAGTTTAACTTCTTTCTTTGTTTAGAATATTTTTCTCTTACATATTCACACATCACACTCAGAAATATCTAGTTTTCCATTTTTTTCTGAGCCAATGGAGGTGACACATCCCAGGGCCCTTGAAATTTTGGGGGGCCATGTGACTAGTTATAGGAACAAAAAGGGATGTCACTTATGGAATAAGCCAGGATGCTCTTGTCTCTCTCTTATCTGGCTGTGGTAAATATGGAAATGTGTTCATCTGGGGAAGTGACAAGATTGCAGAATTCATAACCAAAGAAAACACAGACTAAATGTCTTATAAAGCAGACACCACAGAGGCATTGTAAATAGAATTCAATATCAGGGATTAGTTGCTAGAGGATCAACAGACAGAAGAGACCACTGCTAGCTTTGAGGCTCAACACAGTCACTGTGGTATTAATAAGAAAGAAATTGCTGCAACTGTACTAGTCAGAACTGTGGGGAACTACCTCTGAAATCACAGATGCCCTGCAGCAATGGGGCAGGTTACCTGCAGGGAAACACAAAAAGTCTTCTGCAAACCCTCAGAGTTTCAGGAGCTCACAAAACTGTTATTACTGTTAGAAAATGGCTTTGACTCCTGTTTTTCTATAATTTCCTTTGAGAGTGTATATTCTTGGCAAAATGTGGCAGAATTTAGATTAGAAACAAGAGAGTCTGAGAAATGTAGATCTCACATTTACAACCCATCAAAAGAGGGAAGACAAGAAAGGGACAGGGTTTCCCAGAAAGAAAAAGTAGCATAGTTCCCTATGTTGGCTACTCAGCATCTATATTCTAACCATAAAATAGTGCCCTCCCCTCTGCTTATCTGCAGTTTTGCATTCTGCAGTTTCAGTTATTCATGGTCAACTGCAGTCCACATGTATTTTGATTGATAGAGAGGACAGAGTATGACTACATATGCATAACTTTTATTGCAATATATTGTTTTAATTATTCTATTTTATTGTTAGTACTATTGGTAATCTCTTATTGTGCCTAATTTATAAATTAAACTTTTTTATAGACATGTATGTGTAGGAAAAAACTTAGTAGGTGTGATAGTTAATACTGAGTGTTAATTTGATTGGATTGATGAATACAATGTATTGTTCCTGGGTGTGTCTGTGAGGGCGTTACCAAAGGAGATTAATATTTGAGTCAGTGGACTGAGAGAGGCAGACTCATCCTCATTCTAGGTGGGCACCATCTAATCAGCTGCCAGGTGGGCTAGAATAAAGCAGGCAGGAGAAGATGGAAGAGCAGACTTGCTAAGTCTTCTGGGCTTCATCTTCCTCCCATTTCAGCAACAGACTGAAGGCTGCACTGTCGGCTTCCCTACTTTCGAAGTTTTGGGACTTGGACTGACTTCCTTGCTCCTCAGCTTTCAGATGGCCTATTGTGGGACTTTACCTTGTGATTGTGTGAGTCAATACTCCTTAATAAATTCCCCTTATATATACATCTATCCTATTAGTCCTATCCCTCTGGAGAACCCTAATACAGTAGGTAGAGGATTCAATACTATCTGTGGTTTCAGGCATCCACTGGGGGTTTTAAAGCATATCTTCTGTGGATAAGGGGGTATTCTCCACTATCCTTGCAAAACGAAAATTATCTAGAACTATGTGTTTCTGCCTAACATGATACAGTTAACTCTTGTAAAATAAAAATGTGCTTACTTCTTCAAAAGGAGACTCCAATCTCATCCTCTGTGTAATGTTTATTTCTTCCAATTTAGTTACAATCAACATTTATAAAAATATAATTTAATCTATAGATTAAATCAACAATAACTTTATTAAAATGTTAGGGAGAGAATACCCACTACTGATTTTCTCCTTTCTGAAAGTGAAACTGGTCATAAAGCCATAACTGATAGTTGTATCTTCTCTCCTCTACATGTATTTAGGGTGTCCTTAACCTTTCATCCACCAATTCTGCTGGTCACACTTCTTACTTAATGGGCTAAATCAAATAATCATTCCTGAAATATTAGAGCTTGTTGTGGACCTGCCTATATGTGGCTGCTGTGCAGAAAAAAGGTAACCTATCAGGCCTAAAACTTAGAAAGATTTACATTTAGAAAGGCCTACTCACAAGTTAGGCCCTTGACTAGTATCTAGAAACTTGTATTTTTGAGAGGGTTCCCACCATTCCCTGATAAGAGTGAGTCACTTTGCCTAAATTATTTGTATAAACAATGTTGTTTATGCTGACTATCTAATTTTCTCTGCGAGCCTAGAATTTTGATACATGCCTACATGGTGCCTAAGTGAAAAGCTCCCAATTAAAACCCTGGGCACTGAGTCTCTGTTGAGCTTCTGCAGTAGGCAATATTTTACAGGTGTTGTTATAACTTGTCATTGGAAGAGTTTAGTTTATCTTTGTGACTTTCTGGGATAAGTCACTTGGAAACTTGTGCCTGGTTTTCTTTGGACTTCATTCCATGTACCTTTTCCCCTTTGCTGATTTTTCCTTGTATCCTTTTGTTATAATAAATGTAATTTTGTTATAATAAATGTAAGTAAAACTATATGCTGAGTCCCATATATTCTCCTAGCAATTCATTGAATCTGGGAGTTGTTTTGGGGGCTCCCATACCGGTAGCTGTAATTTTTCCTTATTTTAAAACACACATTTTAAAACTTCATTGTCCAGACATAGTATCTTAGACATTCCTTTCACATAGAAGTGGAGAACAGATTTGTAAAAATTCTCTCATCTTGCATTATTATTTAAAAATTTTTTTACTTAAGCAAATCAAATTTGAAGTTGCAACTCAATGCCTTCTACCAAATATGTGCAACTCACCCAGAGCAAAATATCGAATATTTCTAACACTGTAGATGGTTTTCTCATGTATCATTCTATTAAGACTCTTCCAAAGGTAAACACTATTCTGATTTCTAACACTATTACTTAGTTGTGTTTGTTCCTAAAAGTCATGAAAATTGAATCATACATATGTCCTGTTCTGTGTCTGGCTTCTTTCAATCATTGTATCTGTGGGATTTATTTATGTTATTATGTATAGTACTAGTTTTTCAATTGCTATATTTCATCATACATAATGAACCAGTCCTGAACTTTTTAGTTGTTCTATTCATTGATCATAGGAAATTCTTCATGGTGTAACACATGTAGTTTGAGAGAATAGGCAAAATAATGAACATAGATTCATGGATTCCTAGAGTCACCTATGCATACAGCCTCCTTGTACCTAGTGAAAGAAAAATAAAAACTCAGGACCCCAAACTCACTATGCCAAAGGGAAAGTTACACTTCGTAACTGAGTTACACAAAAAAACTACCTTCCATTTGTTCCCAAACAGATAGCTGTAATTTCACATGATTTCTTTCCTTTTTTTTTTTTTTTTTTTTTTTTTTCTGTAGTTTTAGTAGAGACGGGGTTTCACCAGGATGGTCTTGATCTCCTGACCTCGTGATCCTCCCACCTCGGCCTCTCAAAGCGCTGGGATTACAGGAGTGAGCCACCGTGCCCAGCCAATTGCTTTATTAGATGTAAAAGATAGATTTACTGAGTGTGAGATGAATGCATAATTGCCTTTTCCCCAAACTCCCTTCTTTCTACATGTAAAATGTGGATTCACTGAACAGAGCTAATCAAAGCCTCACAAGAATGTAACCACCTGGCTCATCACCTACCCTCTCTCCACGGTTTCCCCCTTATCCTCCTGCTTGCTCTTTCCCCTCTAAATACTGAAGTTTCCAAATCCTTCTTTGGAAGAAGCACAGGCCCCGGATTCTATCGTAAAATGTGTTTTTTTCCCGAGTCACATTCTTAACCTTGGCAAAATAAACCTTTAAATCAATTGAGATCTGCCTCAGTCACTTTTTGATTTACAACCTTTAGATCCTGCTTAGCCCAATTTAAGATGATGTGATGCAGGAATACTGCTATATATACCTATTTTTATGATTTGATAAGAAGGGTAAAACCAATTGATAATAGACTTCTCATATCTCCTAGATCCCAGGGGTAAATCCAAATATGTTTCACAAAATGAGTAGTTCGTCAAAGAAGCAGCCATGACTTTTTTTCAAAATTCAAAGGGTCTGTATTGTGATTCTACCTTTGGGGCTTCCAAGAAATCATAGACAACACTCCTAACCGCCACATAAATTTCAAGTGCCAGAGATCTGCTGGATTAAACTATTCTACTGCTGAGTAATCTATACTCTCTCTAGTACCAGCTTCAGAGTCTTTTCTTTCTCTGGGATGCTCTCAAAGCTGGATTAAATACAAAATGTATTGTAGAACACACTTGGTTCTGCTATTTATTACCTCTAATATTAAAAAGTCCCACAAAGCTTTGAGCCTTTTTTTAATGTTGGGAGAACAATGTGAAATATTGGTTTTCATTTGGAAGTAATAACTCAACATGATCCTTTTATCTGGATTTCTAGAAACCTCCCCATAATAGCAACCCCATGAGTTTTCATGAGTCTTACTCTTCTCCACCTTCTGGTACATGAGTCTTATGAAGGCATCCAGGAAACCTGTTCATTTACAAATAACAAAATAACATCAGTATAGTGCACAATACATAGGCCCTCAATATATGTGGAATGACAAGTTGATCAAGGTTGCTGTGTACTAGATTAAAACAAAGAACCAGAGGTAAGGCAATGAAAGTATGCTACTGCACTGCTAGGTGAAAGCAAATCACTTCTAGTGGTCATTGCTAATCAATAGAAGAAAATAGCTTTCACCAGATCAATAACTGCCTAACAGGAACTAGAACCTGAGTTGATTTATTCCAACTAGAGAAACAATATCTGGAATAACAACAACTGAAGTCAAGACATGATTAATTTTATGATAACACACTGGCAGTTTCCAAGACCTGTTTGTCTTCTCTACTGACCAAAAGGAATAATCACACGTGTATCTTTCAAGTCTTTGAAGATGGCACCAATTTCTATGATATTTTTAGGGATTCATTTTTTTAAAATTATACATAATTTCAATGCTCTTAAGTGTATGGCTTGATAAAATTTTAAGAACAAACACAAAATGTAACAAGCTTCCAAGTAAACAGAACAGTACTAGTGTCTCAGAAACCCCCTTTACTCTCCCTTCTAGTCACTACCAACCCCAAGGGTGAACCCTAGCCTCATTTCTAACAATATGTTTATATAATTTATCTGAAAAGAATAATGTAGTATTTACTCCTTTGTGCTTGTTTCATTTGCTCAATATTTATTTGTGAGATTCATTCCTATCATTGTGTGTGGAGATACAGATTGTTCATTTCCATATACATGTGGTATAGTATTCCATTACATAAATATATTACATGTCATTTAGCCAGTGTTCTCCAAATTAGTGTTTGGGCTGTTTCCATTTCTCCCCAGTTCACACAATATTGCTTTGAACATTATAATCCATGTTTTTTAAGAATATCAGTATGGATTTCTGTTGAGCATATTCCCAGGAATAAAATTTTTTACAAAGCATGTATATATACACATTTATTTATTGCCAAAAATTATTTCCCAAAGTGGCTGTGCCCATTTTCAGTACCACCAATAGTGTATGAGAGTTCTAGTGGTTTCACACCCTTAACAAAATTTATTTTCTATTTTTTCGTGTATAGACCTCTGGTATGTGTATAGTGGTATCATATTGTGGTTTTCAGACAACAAATAAAATCAAGGGTTTTTTTTTTTCTCGTGTTTATTGGTCTTTTGGCTAATTTTTTCATGAAGTGGCTATTAAACCTTTTGCCCATTTTTTTCATTAATGGTTGTCTGTCTTTTTCGGATTGACACATAGGAATTTTTATACATTCTTGTTACAAGCTATTTATTAGCAAAAAAAAAAAAAAGGATCAAAATATATTCTCACACTGCCAGTGGACTTAAAACCTTTTAATGAAGTATCATATGCATAGGGGAAAGGGCATACATCAAAAGCCTACTAATTGTGCACATACTGAATGTGACCATGTAAATAGTACCTAGATCAAGAAAGAGCATCCTGCATATCCCTCACACTATCTTGCAGTCTCTCTCCCCAGCAAAGGTAAATTAATTCTGATTTCCAGCAAAAAAGTATTTTTGTCAGTTTTTATACTTTATATAAGTGAAAATATACAATACATAATATTTTCTCTCTGACTTATTTGCCTCAACATTATGTTTGGAGATTCATTCATAAAATTGGGCATAGTTGCAGATTGGTCAATTCCATTGCTTATAGTACTCCACAAGCAATACTACAAGCCATGGAATGTAAATATACCAAAGGAGTGGAAAGCTGGTCAATCATGACTGAACTGGATCAGGGCTGGGTTACAAGTGCAGTAAGACCATCCAATTCTAGTCTACCCATCTTCCTCAGGCATGGCTCTCCTGGACATTTGATTGAGACTTAATGGATTGTTTGCTCTCTTTAGCCCTGAATGACTATAGGACCCTCCTACAGGTCTGGAGGGTATTATTCTGCCCTCCAGGTGTTTTCATGTTAGGTCTTTAGCATCCTGCAGTATATGTCTGCACACTTTGGCAATGTCTTGAAAGGAAGCCAAGCCTGTTTTTGAGACTGGGTTCCTTTTTTAGGGGAATATTTGTTTCTCATTCACCACAACACCATGAGAGATTTGTCTCTGTATTTTAAAAGCTCTTATTTCATGGGATTTCTGCACCAAAGATATCCATTAAGTATTCAGGAACTAAAGAAAGAGTCACACACAGTTTTATGGATGTGTTAAGTCCACTATAAGATAAGTTAATCTATAAATCTATCATCTGACCTTTGTAAGTCCCCACCACTCTGGTAGACTAGGGTAGCATTTGGGGTACCTCCTGATCATAATTTTTAAGGTAGTACTCAGCAAACTACTTCAAGCTTTAAATTGAGATTCTTGAAACCAGAAACAGACCATCTCTCACAAATCTTCAACCCAGCTTCAAACTGTGTTTATTCTATATTGGATCAGAGAGGCTTGACTATAAATACGAGCATGAAGACAGTTAAATATTTTTGAAGAAAGATAGCATCATCGAATCCTGTATGAGTTTTTCAAAACAATATCCAGCACTTATCAGGTATTTCAGGAAATAGTATAAGTGGCAAATAATAAGAATGCAAGTAGACAATTGAAAGGCACAGAATATCTCAGTAATATATTCAGGAACTATGTGAAAATTTGAAGTATTTCAAAGTGATGAAATCCATAAGGAAATAATCAAATGAGCATAGTAGATTTGAAAAATACAACTGATGAAATTAAAAGATTCAACAGATAGCTTTAATTGTAGATTTTACATATCAGAAAACAGAATTAGAAAACTGCAAGACAGGTCAATCTAAAAAATCCATGCTGAAACATAAATAGTAAAGAGGATAAAAATGGTTTAAAAGGCCCAGTACCTGTTAATTACAAGGACAACAAAAGAGAGAGGGAATAAGACCAAAAAAATCTGAAGAGATACAAAATGAATGTCCCTTTTAGAAAAAAGCAGATTCAAGATTCTCAATGAAAACTAAGCCCACCACCATTCCCACTCCTCATGGACACACATCTAAGTAAACTGTGGAAAAACTGGCAGAAATCGAAGACAAAGTGAAAGTCTTAAAGAGTAAGAGAAAAAATACATGTTATCTACAAAGGAAAAAAAATTAAGCATGACTGCTGACTTCATTAGAAATTATATAAAGGATCATTGGAATCACATTTAAAAGACTGAAAGATATGAAAATACCTGACACCACAAACAAAAATCTAATTCATAGTGTTGTAGACTTAAATTTGAAGAACAAAATATGTAATATTGCTAGAAGATAAAAAAGTATATCTTCATGATTTTGAATTAGGCAAACACATATAAATGGGATTTATTAAGGGCAAACCACAGAATGGAAAATGCTATTTATAATAATTATAACCAGCAAAGTACTTACGTTTAGAATAGATTATATAAAGAATGTCTTCAAATCCAGTAGAAAAATATAGATGATAGGAAAAAGCACTAAGTAATAGAATATATCCAAATAGCCTATATGCACATTAAGCATATATGACAATGTGCTTAATCTTATATGTCATGTGGAAAATATAAATTAAATCCATATTATTTGACATACACATCTGAATGAAAATGGAAATACAAAGTTTTGGCATGAATGTGGATTAACTGATATTTCATATCAGTAACATTTCTACAACTGATAGGAAGATTAATTGGTTCATTAATGTTAGAAAATGGTTTAGCAATATCCACTAATGCTAAACACACACACACACACACACACACACACCCACCCCTCTACCTATGACCTAACAGTTGCACTTTTGGTATACACTCAACAGGAACTCAGCAGAAGTTCACCAGAATACATGCTCAAGAAAGGTAGCAACAATAATATTGATGATAGACACCAAAACTGGTAACAACCTAAATATTCACCAAGATAAAACAATTAATACATTGTATTATATCTATAAAATTGGACACAAGTCAGTAAAAGGTAAACAAACCACTGTTGCATGTAACAACATGAATGCATGTTACAAACATCATGTTTAATGAATAAGCCAGAGATAAATATGTAACATAATGTGTTATTCCTTTTATATGAAGTTTGATATCGGCAAACCTTATCCATGGAGAGACAAGGCAGAATTTTAGAAGAGGGAATACCTTTGGGTGATAATGACTCAAAGAATAAGAGAAAAATCTATGTTGTAATACTATATATCCTAATCTGAAGAATACACAGATATGTTCACTAAGTAAAATTTCACTGAACTATACACTATATACTAATGATGTGTGTACTTTCTGGAAACATTTCAAAAGAGGTTTTACTAAAATATCTTGTTTTGAAATATTAAGTAGTAAAAGTAGTGATATTGAGAATCTAACAACTTGTAAAAGTCACACAGAACTTAGTAGCCTCTGAAGCTATTCATGTTCTATGAAACTGTTCTCCCAAAAGAAGTTTCTAAGACCAGATTTGCAAACGTTTTCTGTAAAAGACCAGGTAGCAAATATTTTAGGCTTTGTAGGTTATGCAGTCTCTTACAAGTACTCAACTCTGTCACTGTAGTTTATAGCAGCCATAGACCATATGTAAATGAATAGACATGGCTATGTTCCAATAAAAATTTATTTGCAAAAACAGGAAGTGGACCATGATTTGCTGACCTCTATTCTAAGTTAAAGTTAACCACCTAAAATTAATTCGAGAATTTTGCTGAAATTAACAGCAACAATAACTGTGTAGTTACATTAACATATTATAAATATTTGAGGTTAATGCTAGTATTTACTTGTTTCCTATGGTATTTTTGTAAATATGAAATATTGAATATTATTAATTTTCATAAATTAAAATGTGAAAGGCTAGATCTAAAGATAATACCACAAACTGTCTTTTCTTGCTACTTTCTTTTTTTTATTTTTGGTAACTTGTTAAGGCAGTCTGAAGTCTTTAATTCCTGAAGGTACTTACATTTGGGAGCTGACAGAAGGCTTCTTCAATATACGCTATATCATCATTTCCTTTTGATGGGGTTGGTGTGTTCCACTTGGGTCTATGTTATTGTACAAGAGAGTTATTGAAGCTCCCTCAGGATCATAGATTTAGTAAATTACTATTAATTGTTATACTTGTGAAAACACTGTACTGACATGAATAAGTGACAGGCTAAATAAAAAATTTTAAAAGGTGGGAAAGAAATTAAATGCATTCTAGAGAAGAGATAAATATTTACTCTTCTATTCAAATAAACACAATCAGAAATGACAAGGAGGATATTACCACTGATTCCACATAAATACAAATACCATCAGAGAATATTATGAACACTTCCATGCATATAAACTAGAAAATCTAGAAGAAATGGCTTAATTCCTGGACACATACGTTCCTCCCTAGACTGAACCAGGAAGAAATTGAATCCCTGAACAGACCAATAATGAGCTCTGAAACTGAGCAGTATTAAATAGCTTATCAACCAAAAAAAGCCCAGGGCCAGATGGATTCACAGCTGAATTCTATCAGGTGTACAAAGAAGAGCTGGTACCATTGCTACAGAAACTATTTCAAAAAACTGAGGAGGAGGGAGTCCTCCCTAACTCATTTGATGAGGAAAGCATCATCCTGATACCAAACTTGCAGAGACAACACACACACACACACACACAATAAAACTTCAGGCTAATATTCTTGATAAACTTCAATGTAAAAAGTCCTGTGCAAAATACTGGCAAACCAAATTCAACAACACATCAAAAGGCTTATCCACCATGATCAAGTAGTCTTTATCCGTGGATGCAAGGTTGGCTTAACATATAGCAAATTAATAAATGTGATTCATCACAAAAACAGAACTAAAGACAAAAATCATACAATTATCTCAATAGATGCAGAAAAAGTTTTTGATAAAATTGAACATCCATTCATGTTAAAAACTCTCAGTAAGCTAGGTATTGAAGGGAACATACCGCAACATAATGAGCCATATATGACAAACTCGCAGCTACCATCATACTGAATGGGCAAAAGCCAGAAGCATTCCCCTTGAAAACCTGCACAAGACCAGGATGCCCTCTCTCACCACTCCCATTCAACACAGTATTGTACGTCCTGGCCAGGGCAATCAGACAAGAGAAATAAATAAAGGGCATTCAAATAGGAAGAGAAAATGTCAAACTATTCCTGTTTGTGGACAACATGTTCCTATGTCTAGAAAAATCCATAGTCTGAGGCCAAAAGCTTCTTAAGCTGATAAACAACTTCAGCAAACTCTCAGAATATAAAATCAATGTGCAAAAATCACTAACATGCCTTGACAACAGTCAAGTTGAGAGCCAAATCAGGAATGAACTAGCATTCACAGTTGCCACAAAAATAGTAAAATACCTAGGATTACAGCTAACTAGGGAGATGAGGGTTCTCTTCAAGGAGAACTACAAACCACTGCTTGAAGAAATCATAGATGACACAAACAAATGGAAAAACTTTCCATGCTTCTAGATAGGAAGAATCAATATTGCGAAAATGGTCATACTGCCCAAAGCAATTTGTAGATGTAATGCTATGACTATTAAACTACCATTGACAATCTTCACAGAACTAGAAAAAAAATCATTTAAAAATTCATAGGGAACCAAAAAAAGAGCCCGAACAGCCAAGGAAATCCTAAGCAAAAAGAATAAAGCTGGAGACATCATGCTAACTGACTTCAAATTATACTACAGGGCTACAGTAACCGAAACAGCATGGTACTGATACAAAAACAGACACATAGACCAATGGAGCAGAACAGAGAACCCAGAAATAAGACCATACACTTACAACTGTCTGATCTTTGACAAACCTGACAAAAACAAGCAATGAGGAAAGTATTCCTTGTTCAACAAATGCTGCTGGCTAACTATATGCAGAAAATGGAAACCAGTCCCCTTCCTTATACCTTATAAAGATGAATTGAAAACTGAAATGTAAAACCCCAAACCATACAAACCTTAGAAGACAAACTAGGCAATACCATTCAGGGCATAAGCATGGGCAAAGATATCCTGATGAAACTGCCGAAAGCAGTTGCAATGAAAGCAAAAATTGACCAATGGGATCTAATTAAACTGAAGAACTTCTGCACAGCAAAGAAACTATCCACAGAATAACCAGGCAACATAAACAATGGGAGAGAATTTTTGCAAACTATGCATCCAACAAAGGTCTAATATCCAGCATTTATAAGGAACTTAAATTTACAAGAAAAAAATAACCCGATTTAAAATGAGCAAAAGACATAAACAGTCACTCTTCAAAAGAAGACATACAAGTGGCCAGCAATCATATGGAGAAACCTCAACTTCGCTGATCATTAGAGAAATGCAAATCAAAACCACAAGGAGATATCATCTCACACTACTCAGAATGGTTATTATTAAAAAGTCAAAAGATAGCAGATGCTGTTGAGGTTGTGGAGGAAAAGGAGTATACAAGAAAAAACTTTTATACTGTTGTGGGAATGTAATTTAGTTCAACCATTGTGGAAGACAGTGTGACAATTCCTCAAAGACCTAAAGATAGAAATACTGTTTGACCCAACTATCCCATTACTGGGTATATACCCAAAGGAATATAAATCATTCTATTATAAAGAGATATGCACACATATGTACGTTACAGCACTATTCACAATAGCAAAGACATGAATCAACCTAAATGATAGCCCAGTAATGATAGACTGGATAAAGAAAATCTGATACATAAACATCATGAGTACTATGTAGGCTTAATAAAAAGAGATCACATCCTTTGCAGGGACATGGATGGAGCTGGAGGTCATTATCCTTAGCAAACTAACACAGGAATTGAAATACAAATACTGCGTGTTCACATTCACAAGTGGGAGCCAAATGATGAGAACACATGGACACATAGAGGGAACAACACACAATAGGGCCTTTTGGAAGATGGAGGGTGGGAGGCAGTAGAGGATCAGGAAAAATAACTAATGGATACTAGGCTTAATACCTGGGTGATGAAATAATCTGTACGACAAGACCCCAAGACACAAGTTTAGCTGTATAACAAACCTGTACATGTGCCCCTGAACTTAAAAGTTAAAAAAAAAATTAAAACAGAAAAAAATTCTTCTTCTGACACCATCAACAAGGAAATCAATCAGGAATAAACAAATAATTTGAGGGAATCATTGTGGCCAAATAAATGTGTATTCTACTGGTATTCCACATCACCTGACACCATTCCTGACAGCTGAATGCTTAATGGACCTCCCTGATATTCAAGTTAAATATTTTAATATGCAATGTGATGTGATTCCCAGGCAGAAAAAGAATAGTTACATTATCCCTTTTGTAGCATATAGCTGGAATAAAAAAAACTGTTTTTTCTTATGAAGCAATAAAGAGCTCATACATAATGACAGTTAGAGGAGGCAAAATGTAGACACAGTAACCCAGGAAACTATTATGGAAATAGGCTAGGAACAATATGGAAATAACATAAAGAAAAGATATAAAAATTCATACTAATAATTGTCATAACAAATTTCATTCTTCTACTAATCTCACTTGTTATGTATTATTCACATCAAATTTTAATTTCTCCCAGACAACCTGTAAAACGATGTAGGATTTTTTAAATAAATGCATTGACTATTCCCATGGTCTGGGATATATACGTATTCTCGTCATGAAAAGGAAATATTGATACAGGACTTTAGTGAGAGCTGCTAATTTCCCTGAAATTCCCATCAGGTGATTTTTTAATGCTGACTTCTAGTTGCTAAAGGACAGTGATAGCTGGTGGTGAGAGGTAATTTTTTCCTGTCACACACTTTTATCCATTTATTTGCTTCTTTCTGTCATCGCTGGTTTAAAATGAAAACACAAAAGTTCCTAGGAAATATCAAAGCATTTACTGTTGAAGCTAGACAGATCCTAGAAAAAGTAGTTACTCCCAAAAGATTAGAAATGATGGAAACTGGCAAAAGATATTTTTACCATTTAGTTCAAAGGCTATGTTAGCAGATTGTATCCAGGGCAGAGAGAGCCTCCTTGGGACATCAGTACAATTTGAGAGGCATCAAAAGTCCAAGGGCATTTCCCTCACTAGCCTTCACGTTAATCTCATCTACTAATTTCTTCCAATAAAATATGTTGTCTTAGATATCTAACACTTAAGAATCATAATAGACTTAAATTATAACAAACATCAGACATTGTGTAGTACAATTAATCCCCTCAAAATCACTGAAAAGTTGCTGAGATGAAGTTAACCTTGAACTTTCTCAAGATAAATTTTTTAAAGGGAGGTTTTCCACTTAGGTATATGCAAACCACAATTTTTTATAAAAAGTTTTGTTAAGTTAAAATCTGCTTTTCTAATTTCCATTCACTGATAGTAATAACTTATAAGTATTGCCATTTTATTATGTGCTAGGCACTGTGTCTAGCACTTTGCCTGTATTATTCATTTTAATTCTTTCAATCACTTTATGAAGTGCTGGAAACTGAAGGATGAGAGTTAAATCACTTGTTCAAATTTCACATAATTGTGGAATGTAATGGCCAAGATTTGAACTCAAGTTTGTCTGACATCAGAGCTCGAACATTAGTTATGTGCCACATATTTTCCTGATCTGCAAAAAATCCTTTTAAGTATCTTAATCAATGGAGCCGTATCCTATTTCTGCTTCAGGTATTCTCAATTTTGTTTTTCCTTTTTTTCCTAATCATTCACCTGGATTTCATAACATCCTTCTTCAAATTTGTAAAAGATCTCTACGTTTAGAAACAATAACTATAATAATCCAGATGCATTCTAATCCATTTAGCACCCAGAAAGATATGCCTGGTCTGCTAGTCGCTTCATTTCTAATTAAACTAAATAAAACAAGTAAATCTTGTTACTTTAGAACACTTAAGCCATGCAGTTCAGCCGTTACAACATTTTCTGTAGTTGGGTGTATGTGTTAGGACCAAGAAGAGGACTTAACTTTTTGCCCAAATATATTTCATATTACTATAAACATCAAATAATTTTGATCTACTAAATATTTCAAGATAACAACTAAGCCATCAAGTATGCTACATTATCTATTCATCTGCAAATTTCATGACAAAGTCACTTATGGTCTTATGTAATCATTGATGAAATGTTGAATATTCTTTTCCAAAGAACTACATTATCTGTTTTAGATTTGTTTATGTAAGGGCAGGTGTTATAACTGTCTTGTGAGGATAGAAAAGTGTGCATAGTTTGCAGACGGAGTGATATATGCATGTGAATAAATTAAGTAAACAGTTGGAAGCCTGAGCTGGAGTTCAAGAAGAAAGCCTTTTGTAAGATATTGATTTAGGAATCTGTGTAAACTTGAGGGCCAAAGTTACATGATAGGGGAAGGACAGTAAAATAAGAAGAAAATATGACTAGGATATTATAGAAGATGTCTGGGTAATTAAAATTAACACGAGGGTTTAAAGAAAAGAAATTGGAGACTCAAAAAAGGGAGTTGTAACCCTTTCAACTGATAGAAAAATGCCATAAATATGACAGAAGAGCAAAGTATACAGGGATAAATAATTTATGGGGCATCTATAGGCAAGCCACCAAATATGTACTCGGGTGATCTCAACAAAATTCTCCAAAGTCAAATAGCACATGGTGCATAGTAGTATACAGTGTATGTCACGACATTGAACATTCAGGGCAATACTAGTTGCCAGCGCAAGAATTGTGATAATTTTACTCATTAGAAAGATTCACACCATCTATGCTTGGTACATAGGAGAAACAGCTTAAAGATGATAATCAAGAATAATCTCCTGAAACTGAGTACTGAGTGATAGTAAATTTTTTGTGTGTATTTTTGTAAGAACTCTACGCTCTGTAGCATATTAAGCCTAGAACATTTTCTCTTGTGCAGCAAAACTCAACGCTATGCCTTTGGTACTTATGTTTTAAATCAGAACTATTTGAATGAGGCTATTCCCCATGGCCACTGCGCAGAAAATAATGTTGATTGATAAAAAATAGTGTTTTTAAATAGGATTTTGAAAACAAGATACATGCAAAGTGTCGAATAATGGGTGATAAAGGGGAAGAATGAGGAAATAGAGATAGCAAAAGACTTCTCTGAGGAGAGAGATACTGACAGAAAATTGAGAATGGTGTGATAGCATAAAGAGAAAAGTTTGGATGTCTTTCTGTTGCTTTTTAAAATTCTGTTCACATCTTTTAATGATAGAGAGTGAGGAGATAAACATATTTGTAGACTTAAAGGATGTTAGTATTCAAGATGGAAATATTAAACAGAGAAAATGGGTATTAAATATTAAAATAACTTTCCAGAAAAGATTAATGTTCACAAGAAAACTTCAGAGAAGTACTTGTAGAAATGGTCCAGTTTACCAGATATCTTTGAGATTAATATTAACCTGACATAATCCAAGGTCACAACTGTGTCATTTCAGTATAGGATCCAATATCTATTTGGTTTGAGCTAACGACTGGAAGGTATCACATGTTAAGGAAATTTCATCAATTTATGGCAGGTGTAATTCCTGCAAGACTGGGGCTTTATCCTCATTTCTCCATTTACAATGTTTCGTAGACTTGTCAGACAAATTGGGGCATCTTTTCCAGCCTCATGGCGGAATTATTGCAGTGTGCAGGTGTCATTAGGGAATTTGGCAGACTTGGCATCATTTTGTTGGAGACTCCTCTATAACCTTGTCTTCTCAGACCCAGAGGTAGGTCTTGGCCTATGGCCCTGAAGATAGAAGATAAGGCATTATCTAACTTCCTTAAGGCTATCCCTGGAAAACTAATAGTGATTGGTATCTGAGTTTCACGTACAGTGTACTTCTGATCTTGGTTTTAATTATGTGAACTCATGATGTAAATAACAAAATAGTAAACTAGTCACACACAGTCACCTCTTATAGCTCTTATAGGATGGGCAAATATTATAGTCTTGAGTAAGAGAAAGGGACTGTGGCACAGGAACATACTGAATGTGGGCCATATGGACAGAGAGGTAGGAAAATAACACCCGCAGTCAACTGAGAATTTTCATGGTCTTTCTTACTGACTCTGTAAGCAGGAGTTAGGAAATGCATTTATTCATGTTTAAATCAGATGTGATCAAGTTGAAGACAGCCTATGAGCAATCCAAAATTTCTTAAAGGTATATATTTGTTTGTGCAAGTTTATGAGGGGAGTGGATCTATAATTTCTGTATCTTATCACTTATAAATTGAGTTTATTTTTATTCTCTTTTATGCAAACTCCAATTTGATCCTAGCTCCCACATATTTTTGTACAGTGATGCCTGCTATTTATTGTCTTCTGTTTTTGTAAACTCTAATCATTTTTTTCTCCAGGTAGGGGAGAGGAATTTTTTTTTTATTTCCCATAGGGTAGTAGAAATAGACTTATTTATTTTCTCTCTCTGTGGAACTAGAGATAAGATAGCCAGTATATTTACATAACTCCATTCTTCATTTGTCATATGGCATTACACAATATTTACCCACTTAACAATGTACTCCACTCATTTTTAAAATTTATCTTCTTTATTCACATCTCCTACATGCATGCATTTATTCATTTATCTATTTATTCAACACGTATTCATTTAGTGTCTTCCGAATGGAAGATGAAGCATGCTCTCTACCCTAGTCTTGTGGGATGAAGGTAGAAGGACAAGTGACAAATATACAAAACAATATAATGTAAAGAAGATTATAAATTTTATACTGAAGATAAAACTATGTCATGGAATTCAGAATAATGAAAAATGTTATTGAAATGAAATTGTTTTGCAGGTATGAAATAGTGCCAAGGAAAGTTTAAGCAGGAGTCATTGAAGAAACTGAATTTGGATTGAGATTAAAGGATGGCCTCTGGAGAGAGGAGAAAATGGAGAAAGAATGCACATGAGATAATTTGTTATATTGTGTCTCAAATTCAAAGGATGCATATAATAATTTGCAGGATGAAAGTAATTTGTTAAGGTCTAAATTACTGGTAAAAGTGTGATACAGTTGGCAGTTTTTAAAAAGGTGGAAGACCTGTGGGAGAAATTTTTAATTTATTTTTGGATATAATGTATTTAAGATTCAGTAAGGATAATAAGGTGAAGACTTCCCCAGAAAAGGACTGTAATTGGACAGATTTGTCAAAACTCATGATAGAAAAAATGAATGACATGTAGTATGCATAATGCATATACATTTTTTAGATGGATTGAGTTTATGTTGTCATTTTTAAAATGAAGAAACTCAGGCAAAGACATGTGCCATGATGTAGTGGGTGAATTAGACAGACAGAGGAGAAACACAAGTCCAGAATTCTCTCTATCAAACTACTATTATAAATTTTTGAAGTTGTATCAGTCAAGGTTTGATCGGAGAAACATAATCACTGTGAGTATTACAGAATAAGGAATTTATTATAGGAATTAGACTTTATGTACTTGTGGGAGCTGCTTAGGCAGTCTAGTGTAATGCTGTTATCTGTGTATCTGGTATTTTCCAGAAGTCAATAGGCTGGCTGTTGGGAAGGAAATACAGACATATGTAGTAGGAAGCAAGGAACAGCTGGAATCCATGAGGACAAACAAGGACCCCTGAAAACTAGCTAGTACTCATGCTTGTCTCTCACAACCTCAATCATGGTAACATAGGTAGGAGGCACAATAACCTGACTGCTCATGCTCCTGGCCCAGAGAGGCTGAGGAAGGAGAGATCCAATGGAATAAAGACATAACTTCCATTTTCCACACTCTCAACTATTAATGTTTTTTGTGGCCTACTGGGAAGCATATAGGGAGGGAATTCTGGGATATGTAGTTCCAATTTAGCTAAGTTGACATAGTACAAACCTACCCCTGTCTGTCCCTTGACAACTCACTTGAATCATATTTAAACCATACTCTTTTAACCATCCTTAAAGCTTATAAATAAATACAATAGCCAACTGTGCTTCCATTTGACACAATGCAAGTCCGTCTCTCCATCTTTTTTCCCCCTTTCCAACTTTTATATTAGGTTCAGAGGTACATGTGTAGGTTTGTTACCTGAGTAAATTGCCTGGAGGTTTGGCATACAGATTATTTTGTCACCCAGGTAATGAGCATAGTCCTGATCAGTTTTTCAATCCTCACCCTCCTTCCATGCCCCACCTTCAAGTATGCCCCCATGTCTACTGTTTCCTTCTTTGTGTCCATGTGTACTCAATGTTTAGCTCCTGCATATAAATTAAGACATGCAGTATTTGGTTTTCTGTTCTTACATTAATTCACTTACAATAATGGCCTCCAGTTCCATTCATGTTGCTGAGAAGGACATGATCTCGTTCTTTTTTAGAGCTACATAGAATTCCATGGGTATATGTACCACATTTTATCTATCTACTTTTCCACTGATGGACATCTATGTTGATTCCATGTCTTTGCTATTGTGAATAGTGCTACAATGAACATATGTGTGCATGTGCCTTTATGGTAGAATCATTTATATTCCTTTGGATATATTGGAGATAAATATATATGTGTGTGTGTGTGTGTGTGTGAGTGTGTGTGTGTGTGTATACACATTATTGGTCTGCTCAGGGTTTCAATTTCTTCCTGGTTCAATCTTGGGAGGTTGTATATATACACACACACACACATACATATATATATATTCCTTTGTCAGATGCATAGATGCAAATATTTTCTCCCATTCTGTAGCTTGTGTGTTTACTCTGTTCAGAGTTTCTTTTTTGTTTGTTTGCTTCGCAGAAGATCTTTAGTTTAATTTGCTCCCATTTGTCAATTAATGTTTTTGTTGCAAGTGATTTTGGAGCCTGTCATTAAATCTTTGTCGGGACCTATGTCCAGAATGGTATTTTCTAGGCTTTCTTCCAGGGTTTTATAGTTTTAGGTTTTATGTTTAAGGCTTTAATGCATCTTGAGTTGATTGTTTTATATGGCAAAAGGAAGGGGTCCAGTTTCAATCTTATGTATATGACTATCCAGTTACACTATCACCATTTATTGAATAGGAAGTCCTTTCCACATTGTTTGTTTTTGATTCTGTTGAAGAGCAGATGGTTGTAAGTGTGCAGCTTTACTGGTCTGTGTCTATTTTTGTAAGAGTACCACGCTGTTTGGGTTACTGTAGACTCGTAGCATAGTCTGAAGTCGAATAACGTGATGTCTCTGGCTTCATCCGCTTGCTTAGGATTGTCTTGGATATTTAGGATTTTTTTTGGTTCCATATAAATTTTAAAATAGTTTTTCTTTTCTGATTCTGTGAAGAATGCCATTGGTCATTTCAAAGGAATAGCAGTGAATCTGTAAATTGCTTTGGGTAGTATGACCATTCTAACAATATTGATTCTTTTTATTCATGAATATGTAATGTTTTTCCATTTGTTTGGGTCATTTCTGATTTATTTAAGGAGTGTTTTAAAATTCTCACTGTGGATATCTTTCACCTCCTTAGTTAGCTGTAGTCATAGATATTGTGTGTGTGTGTGTGTGTGTGTGTGTGTGTCTGTATGTCTATTGTGAATGGGATTGCATCCTTGATTTGGTTCCAAGCTCGAATGCTATTCATATGTAGAAATGCTACCTATTTTTATACATTGATTTTGTAGCCTGAAACTTTAGTGAAGTTGTTTACCACATCTAGGAGCCTTTGGGAAGAGACTATAGGGTTTTCTAGATATAGAATTATATTGTTTTTGAATAGAGATAGTTTGACTTCCTCTTTCAATTTAAAGGCCTTTTATTTCTTTATCTTGCCTGATTTCTCTGGCCAGGATTTCCAGTGCTATGTTAAATAGGAGTGATGAGAGTGGGCATACTTGTCTTGCTCCAGACTTCAGCAAATGTCTCTGACTTTTGCCCATTCAGTATGATTACAGCTGTATTTTTATCATAGATGGTTTTTATTATTTTGAGTTATGTTCCTTCAATGCTTAGGTCATTGAGGATATATAATATGAAAGGATGTTGAATTTTTATTTAAAGCCTTTTCTACATCTACTGAGATAAAGATGTGGTTTTTGTTTCTCGTTCTGTTTATGTGATGAATCACATCTATTCATTTGCGTATGTTGAACCATCCTTGCATCCATGGATAAAGCCTACTTGATCAAGTATCCACTATGACCACAGTGGATTAGCTCTTTGATATGCTGCTGGATTCAGTTTGTTACTATTTTGTTGAGGATTTTTGCCTCTATGTTTATCAGCAATATTGGCCTGATATTTTTCACTGGTGTTTCTGCCAGGTTTTAGTATCAGGATAATGTTGGCCTTACAGAATGAGCTAGGGAGGAATTCCTCCTCTTCAATTTTTTTGGAATGCTTTCAGTCAGAGTGGTATCTACTCTTCTTCTTTTTTTTTTTTTTAATTTATTTATTATTATTATACTTTAAGTTGTAGGGTACATGTGCATAACGTGCAGGTTTGTTACATATGTATACTTGTGCCATGTTGGTGTGCTGCACCCATCAACTCGTCATTTACATCAGGTATAACTCCCAATGCAATCCCTCCCCCCGCCCCCCTCCCCATGATAGGCCCCGGTGTGTGATGTTCCCCTTCCTGAGTCCAAGTGATCTCATTGTTCAGTTCCCACCTATGAGTGAGAACATGCGGTGTTTGGTTTTCTGTTCTTGTGATAGTTTGCTAAGAATGATGGTTTCCAGCTGCATCCATGTCCCTACAAAGGACACAAACTCATCCTTTTTGATGGCTGCATAGTATTCCATGGTGTATATGTGCCACATTTTCTTAATCCAATCTGTCACTGATGGACATTTGGGTTGATTCCAAGTCTTTGCTATTGTGAATAGTGCTGCAATAAACATACGTGTGCATGTGTCTTTATAGCAGCATGATTTATAATCCTTTGGGTATATACCCAGTAATGGGATGGCTGGGTCATATGGTACATCTAGTTCTAGATCCTTGAGGAATCGCCATACTGTTTTCCATAATGGTTGAACTAGTTTACAATCCCACCAACAGTGTAAAAGTGTTCCTATTTCTCCACATCCTCTCCAGCACCTGTTGTTTCCTAACTTTTTAATGATCGCCATTCTAACTGGTGTGAGATGGTATCTCATTGTGGTTTTGATTTGCATTTCTCTGATGGCCAGTGATGATGAGCATTTTTTCATGTGTCTGTTGGCTGTATGAATGGCTTCTTTTGAGAAATATCTGTTCATATCCTTTGCCCACTTTTTGATGGGGTTGTTTGTTTTTTTCTTGTAAATTTGTTTGAGTTCTTTGTAGGTTCTGGATATTAGCCCTTTGTCAGATGAGTAGATTGCAAAAATGTTCTCCCATTCTGTAGGTTGCCTGTTCACTCTGATGGTAGTTTCTTTTGCTGTGCAGAAGCTCTTTAGTTTAATGAGATCCCATTTGTCAATTTTGGCTTTTGCTGCCGTTGCTTTTGGTGTTTTAGACATGAAGTCTTTGCCCATGCCTATGTCCTGAATGGTACTACCTAGGTTTTCCTTTAGGATTTTTATGGTATTAGGTCTAACATTTAAGTCTCTAATCCATCTTGAATTAATTTTCGTATAAGGAGTAAGGAAAGGATCCAGTTTCAGCTTTCTACTTATGGCTAGCCAATTTTCCCAGCACCATTTATTAAATAGGGAATCCTTTCCCCATTTCTTGTTTCTCTCAGGTTTGTCAAAGATCAGATGGCTGTAGATGTGTGGTATTATTTCTGAGGACTCTGTTCTGTTCCATTGGTCTATATCTCTGTTTTGGTACCAGTACCATGCTGTTTTGGTTACTGTAGCCTTGTAGTATAGTTTGAAGTCAGGTAGCGTGATGCCTCCAGCTTTGTTCTTTTGACTTAGGATTGTCTTGGAGATGCGGGCTCTTTTTTGGTTCCATATGAACTTTAAAGCAGTTTTTTCCAATTCTGTGAAGAAACTCATTGGTAGCTTGATGGGGATGGCATTCAATCTATAAATTACCTTGGGCAGTATGGCCATTTTCACGATATTGATTCTTCCTATCCATGAGCATGGTATGTTCTTCCATTTGTTTGTGTCCTCTTTTATTTCACTGAGCAGTGGTTTGTAGTTCTCCTTGAAGAGGTCCTTTACATCCCTTGTAAGTTGGATTCCTAGGTATTTGATTCTCTTTGAAGCAATTGTGAATGGAAGTTCATTCCTGATTTGGCTCTCTGTTTGTCTGTTACTGGTGTATAAGAATGCTTGTGATTTTTGCACATTAATTTTGTATCCTGAGACTTTGCTGAAGTTGCTGATCAGCTTAAGGAGATTTTGGGCTGAGACAATGGGGTTATCTAAATATACAATCATGTCATCTGCAAACAGGGACAATTTGACTTCTTCTTTTCCTAACTGAATACCCTTGATTTCTTTCTCTTGCCTAATTGCCCTAGCCAGAACTTCCAACACTATGTTGAATAGGAGTGGTGAGAGAGGGCATCCCTGTCTTGTGCCAGTTTTCAAAGGGAATTTTTCCAGTTTTTGCCCATTCAGTATGATATTGGCTGTGGGTTTGTCATAAATAGCTCTTATGATTTTGAGGTACGTTCCATCAATACCGAATTTATTGAGCGTTTTTAGCATGAAGGGCTGTTGAATTTTGTCAAAAGCCTTTTCTACATCTATTGAGATAATCATGTGGTTCTTGTCTTTGGTTCTGTTTATATGCTGGATTATGTTTATTGATTTGCGAATGTTGAACCAGCCTTGCATCCCAGGGATGAAGCCCACTTGATCATGGTGGATAAGCTTTTTGATGTGTTGCTGAATCCGGTTTGCCAGTATTTTATTGAGGATTTTTGCATTGATGTTCATCAGGGATATTGGTCTAATATTCTCTTTTTCTGTTGTGTCTCTGCCAGGCTTTGGTATCAGGATGATTTTGGCCTCATAAAATGAGTTAGGGAGGATTCCCTCTTTTTCTATTGATTGGAATAGTTTCAGAAGGAATGGTACCAACTCCTCCTTGTACCTCTGGTAGAATTCAGCTGAGAATCCATCTGGTCCTGGACTTTTTTTGGTTGGTAGGCTATTAATTATTGCCTCAATTTCAGAGCCTGCTATTGGTCTATTCAGGGATTCAACTTCTTCCTGGTTTAGTCTTGGGAGAGTGTAAGTGTCCAGGAAATTATCCATTTCTTCTAGATTTTCCAGTTCATTTGCGTAGAGGTGTTTATAGTATTCTCTGATGGTAGTTTGTATTTCTGTGGGGTCGGTGGTGATATCCCCTTTATCATTTTTTATTGCGTCGATTTGATTCTTCTCTCTTTTCTTCTTTATTAGTCTTGCTAGTGGTCTGTCAATTTTGTTGATCTTTTCAAAAAACCAACTCCTGGATTCATTGATTTTTTGGAGAGTTTTTTGTGTCTCTATCTCCTTCAGTTCTGCTCTGATCTTAGTTATTTCTTGCCTTCTGCTAGCTTTCGAATGTGTTTGCTCTTGCTTCTCTAGTTCTTTTAATTGCGATGTTAGAGTGTCAATTTTAGATCTTTCCTGCTTTCTCTTGTGGGCATTTAGTGCTATAAATTTCCCTCTACACACTGCTTTAAATGTGTCCCAGAGATTCTGGTATGTTGTATCTTTGTTCTCATTGGTTTCAAAGAACATCTTTATTTCTGCCTTCATTTTGTTATGTACCCAGTAGTCATTCAGGAGCAGGTTGTTCAGTTTCCATGTAGTTGAGCAGTTTTGATTGAGTTTCTTAGTCCTGAGTTCTAGTTTGATTGCACTGTGGTCTGAGAGACAGTTTGTTATAATTTCTGTTCTTGTACATTTGCTGAGGAGTGCTTTACTTCCAATTACGTGGTCGATTTTGGAGTAAGTACGATGTGGTGCTGAGAAGAATGTATATTCTGTTGATTTGGGGTGGAGAGTTCTATAGATGTCTATTAGGTCTGCTTGCTGCAGAGATGAGTTCAATTCCTGGATATCCTTGTTAACTTTCTGTCTCGTTGATCTGTCTAATGTTGACAGTGGAGTGTTGAAGTCTCCCATTATTATTGTATGGGAGTCTAAGTCTCTTTGTAAGTCTCTAAGGACTTGCTTGATGAATCTGGGTGCTCCTGTATTGGGTGCATATATATTTAGGATAGTTAGCTCTTCCTGTTGAATTGATCCCTTTACCATTATGTAATGGCCTTCTTTGTCTCTTTTGATCTTTGATGGTTTAAAGTCTGTTTTTTTTTTTTAATTTATTTATTATTATTGTACTTTAAGTTGTAGGGTACATGTGCATAACGTGCAGGTTTGTTACATATGTATACTTGTGCCATGTTGGTGTGCTGCACCCATCAACTCGTCATTTACATCAGGTATAACTCCCAATGCAATCCTTCCCCCCGCACCCCTCCCCATGATAGGCCCCGGTGTGTGATGTTCCCCTTCCTGAGTCCAAGTGATCTCATTGTTCAGTTCCCACCTATGAGTGAGAACATGCGGTGTTTGGTTTTCTGTTCTTGTGATAGTTTGCTAAGAATTATGGTTTCCAGCTGCATCCATGTCCCTACAAAGGACGCAAACTCATCCTTTTTGATGGCTGCATAGTATTCCATGGTGTATATGTTCCACATTTTTAAAGTCTGTTTTATCAGAGACTAGGATTGCAACCCCCGCTTTTTTTTGTTCTCCATTTGCTTGGTAAATCTTCCTCCATCCCTTTATTTTGAGCCTATGTATGTCTCTGCGTGTGAGATGGGTCTCCTGAATACAGCAGACTGATGGGTCTTGACTCTTTATCCAGTTTGCCAGTCTGTGTCTTTTAATTGGAGCATTTAGTCCATTTACATTTAAGGTTAAGATTGTTATGTGTGAACTTGATCCTGCCATTATGATATTAACTGCTTATTTTGCTCGTTAGTTGATGCAGTTTCTTCCTAGCCTCGATGGTCTTTACATTTTGGCATGTTTTTGCAATGGCTGGTACCGGTTGTTCCTTTCCATGTTGAGTGCTTCCTTCAGGGTCTCTTGTAAGGCAGGCCTAGTGGTGACAAAATCTCTAAGCATTTGCTTATCTGTAAAGGATTGTATTTCTCCTTCACTTATGAAACTTAGTTTGGCTGGATATGAAATTCTGGGTTTAAAATTCTTTTCTTTAAGAATGTTGAATATTGGCCCCCACTCTCTTCTGGCTTGGAGAGTTTCTGCCGAGAGATCTGCTGTTAGTCTGATGGGCTTCCCTTCGTGGGTAACCCGACCTTTCTCTCTGGCTGCCCTTAAGATTTTTTCCTTCATTTCAACTTTGGTGAATCCTGCAATTATGTGTCTTGGAGTTGCTCTTCTCGAGGAGTATCTTTGTGGCGTTCTCTGTATTTCCTGGAGTTGAATGTTGGCCTGCCCTACTAGGTTGGGGAAGTTCTCCTGGATGATATCCTGAAAAGTGTTTTCCAACTTGGTTCCATTTTCCCCCTCACTTTCAGGCACCCCAATCAGACATAGATTTGGTCTTTTTACATAATCCCATACTTTTTGCAGGCTTTGTTCATTTCTTTTTCTTCTTTTTTCTTTTGGTTTCTCTTCTCGCTTCATTTCATTCATTTGATCCTCAATCGCAGATACTCTTTCTTCCAGTTGATCGAGTCGGTTACTGAAGCTTGTGCATTTGTCACGTATTTCTCGTGTCATGGTTTTCATCTCTTTCATTTCGTTTATGACCTTCTCTGCATTAATTACTCTAGCCATCAATTCTTCCACTTTTTTTTCAAGATTTTTAGTTTCTTTGTGCTGGGTACGTAATTCCTCCTTTAGCTCTGAGAAATTTGATGGACTGAAGCCTTCTTCTCTCATCCCGTCAAAGTCATTCTCCGTCCAGCTTTGATCCGTTGCTGGCGATGAGCTGCGCTCCTTTGCCGGGGGAGATGCACTCTTATTTTTTGAATTTCCAGCTTTTCTGCCCTGCTTTTTCCCCATCTTTGTGGTTTTATCTGCCTCTGGTCTTTGATGATGGTGATGTACTGATGGGGTTTTGGTGTAGGTGTCCTTCCTGTTTGATAGTTTTCCTTCTAACAGTCAGGACCCTCAGCTGTAGGTCTGTTGGAGATTGCTTGAGGTCCACTCCAGACCCTGTTTGCCTGGGTATCAGCAGCAGAGGCTGCAGAAGATAGAATATTTCTGAACAGCGAGTGTACCTGTCTGATTCTTGCTTTGGAAGCTTCCTCTCAGGGGTGTACTCTACCCTGTGAGGTGTGGGGTGTCAGACTGCCCCTAGTGAGGGATGTCTCCCAGTTAGGCTACTCAGGGGTCAGGGACCCACTTGAGCAGGGAGTCTGTCCCTTCTCAGATCTCAACCTCCGTGTCGGGAGATCCACTGCTCTCTTCAAAGCTGTCAGACAGAGTCGTTTGCGTCTGCAGAGGTTTCGGCTGCGTTTGTTATTGCCCTGTCCCCAGAGGTGGAGTCTGCAGAGACAGGCAGGTTTCCTTGAGCTGCTGTGAGCTCCACCCAGTTCGAGGTTCCCAGCAGCTTTGTTTACCTACTTAAGCCTCAGCAATGGCGGGCGCCCCTCCCCCAGCCTCGCTGCTGCCTTGCAGGTAGATCACAGACTGCTGTGCTAGCAATGAGGGAGGCTCCTTGGGCGTGGGACCCTCCCGGCCAGGTGTGGGATATGATCTCCTGGTGTGCCTGTTTGCTTAAAGCGCAGTATTGGGGTGGGAGTTACCCGATTTTCCAGGTGTTGTGTGTCTCAGTTCCCCTGGCTAGGAAAAGGGATTCCCTTCCCCCTTGCGCTTCCCCGGTGAGGCAATGCCTCACCCTGCTTCAGCTCTCGCTGGTCGGGCTGCAGCAGCTGACCAGCACCGATCGTCCGGCACTCCCCAGTGAGATGAACCCAGTACCTCAGTTGAAAATGCAGAAATCACCGGTCTTCTGTGTCGCTCGCGCTGGGAGTTGGAGACTGGAGCTGTTCCTATTCGGCCATCTTGCTCCGCCCCTCCCTACTCTTCTTTATACATCTGGTAGAATTCAGTTATAAATCTTTCTGGCCCTCGACTTTTTTTGGTTGGTTTGCTTTGTATAACTGATTCAATTTTGGAGCTCATTATTGGTCTGCTCAGGGTTTCAATTTCTTCCTGGTTCAATCTTGGGAGGTTGTATATTTCCAGGAATATATACATTTCTTCTAGATTTTCTAATTTGTATGCATAAAGATGTTCATTATAATCTATGAGGGTTTTTTGTATTTCTGGTGGATTGATGGTAATGTCCTTTTGGTCATTTATGACTGTGTTTACTTGCTTCTTTTTACCTTTTTTCATTATTAATCTAGATAATGGTCTACAATCTTATTTGACCTTTCAAAAAACTAACTTTCGATTTCATTGATCTTTTAAAGTTTTTTGGGTCTCAGTTTCATGCAGTTCAGCTCTGATTATAGTTGTCACTTTTCTTCTGTTAGCTTTGAGACTGATTTGCTCCTGTTTTTCTAGTTCCTCTAGGTGTGATATTAGGTTGTTAATATGAGATCTTTCTAACTTTTTGATGTGGGTGTTTAGCACTATACATTTTCCTCTTAACACTGCTTTAACCATGTCCCAAATATTTTGGTAAATTGTGTCTTTGATTTCATTAGTTTTGAAGAATTTCTTGATTTCTGCCCTAATTTCACTGTTTACCCAACAGTCATCCAGGAGCAGCTTGCTTAATTTCCATGTAATTGTATAGTGTTGAGATATAGTCTTCTTTTATTATTATTATACTTTAAGTTCTAGGGTACATGTGCACAACGTGCAGGTATGTTACATAGGTATAGGTGTGCCATGTTGTTTTGTTCCACCCATCAACTCTCATTTACACTGGGTATTTCTCCTAACTCTATCCCTCCCCCAGCCCAGCACCCCTCAACAGGCCCCAGTGTATGATGTTCCCCTCCCTGTGTCCATGTGTTCTCATTATCCAACTCCCACTTATGAATGAGAACAAGGTGTTTGATTTTCTGTCCTTGTAATAGTTTGCTGAGAATGATGGTTTCCAGCTTCATCCATGTCCCTGCAAAGGACATGAACTCATCCTTTTTGATGGCTGCATAGTATTCCATGGTGTATATGTGCCACATTTTCTTAATCCAGTCTGTCACTGATGGACATTTGGGTTGATTCCAAGTCTTTGCTATTGTGAACAGTGCAGCAATAAACATACTTGTGCATGTGTTTTCATAGTAGTATGATTTATAATCCTTTGGGTATATACTCAGTAATGGGATGGCTGGGTCAAATGTTATTTCTAGTTCTAGATCCTTGAGGAATCACCACACAGTCTTCCACAATGGTTGAACTAATTTACACTCCCACAAACAGTGTAAAAGCGTTCCTATTTCTCCACATCCTCTCCAGCATCTGTTGTTTCCTGACTTTTTAATGATCACCATTCTAACTTGCATGAGATGGTATCTCATTGTGGTTTTGATTTGCATTTCTCTGATGACCAGTGATAATGAGCATTTTTTCATATGTCTGTTGGCTGCATAAATGTCTTCTTTGAGAAGTGTCTGTTCATATCCTTTTCAATTTTTGATCGAGTTGCTTGTATTTTCTTGTAAATTTGTTTAAGTTCTTTGTAGATTATGGATATTAGCCCTTTGTCAGATGGACAGATTGCAAAAATTTTCTCCCACTCTGTAGGTTGCCTGTTCATTCTCATGATAGTTTCTTTTGCTGTGCAGAAGCTCTTTAGTTTAATTAGATCCTATTTGTCAATTTTGGCTTTTGTTGCCATTGCTTTTGGTGTTTTAGTCATGAAGTCTTTGCCCATGCCTATGTCCTGAATGGTATTGCCTAGGTTTTCTTCTAGGGTTTTATGGTTTTAGGTCTTACATTTCAGTCTTTAATCCATCTTGAGTTAATTTTTGTATAGTGTAAGGAAGGGATCCAGTTTCAGATTTCTACATTTGGCTAGCCAGTTTTTCCAGCACCATTTATTAAATAGAGAATCCTCTCTCCGTTGCCTTTTTTGTCATGTTTGTCAAAGATCAGATGGTTGTAGATGTGTGGTGTTATTTCTTAGGCCTCTGTTCTGTTCCATTGGTCTATATATCTGTTTTGGTACCAGTACCATGCTGTTTTGGTTACTGTAGTCTTGTAGTATAATTTGAAGTCAGGTAGCATGACGCCTTCAGCTTTGTTCTTTTGGCTTAGGATTGTCTTGGCCATGTGGGGTCTTTTTTCGTTCCATAAGAATTTTAAGCTAGTTTTTTCCAATTCTGTGAAGAAAGTCAGTGGTAGCTTGTTGGGGATAGCATTGAATCTATAAATTACTTTGGGCAGTATGGCCATTTTCACGATATTGATTCTTCCTGTCCATGAGCATGGAATGTTCTTCTATTTGTTTGTGTCCTCTTTTATTTCATTGAGCAGTGGTTTGTAGTTCTCCTTAAAGAGGACCTTCACATTCCTTTTAAGTTGGATTCCTAGGTATTTTATTATCTTCATAGTAATTGAGAATGGGAATTCACTCATGACTTGGCTCTCTGTTTGTCTGTTCTCGGTGTATAACAATGCTTTTGATTATTTGCACAGTGATTTTGTATCATGAGACTTTGCTGAAGTTGCTTATCAGCTTGAAATTTTAGGCTGAGACGATGGGGTTTTCTAAATATACAATCATGTCATCTGCAAACAGAGACAATTTGACCTCCTTTTTTCCTAATTGAATAACCTTTATTTCTTTCTCTTGCCTGATTGCCCTGGCCAGAACTTCCAACACTAAGTTGAATATGAGTGGTGAGAGAGGGCATCCTTGTCTTGTGCTGGTTTTCAAAGGGAATGCTTCTAGTTTTTGCCCATACAGTATGATATTGGCTGTGGGTTCATCCTAAATACCTCTGATTATTTTGAGATACCTTCCATCAATACCTAGTTTATTGAAAGTTTTCAGCATGAAAAGCTATTGAATTTTGTCAAAGGTCTTTTCTGCATCTATTGAGGTAATCATGTGGTTTTTGTTGTTGGTTCTGTTTATGTGATGGATTATGTTTATTTATTTGCATATGTTGAACTAGCCTTGCATCCCACGGATGAAGCTGTCTTGATCGTGGTGGATATGCTTTTTGTTGTTCTGTTGGATTTGTTTTGTTTTGCCAGTATTTTATTGAGTATTTTGCATTGATATTCATCAGAGATATTGTTCTAAAATTCTCTTTTTTTGTTGTTGTGTCTCTGCCAGGCTTTGGTATCAGGATGATACTGGCTTCATAAAATGAGTTAGGGAGGGTTCCCTATTTTTCTATTCATTGGAGTAGTTTTCAGAAGGAATGGTACCAGCTCTTCTTTGTACCTCTGGTAGAATTTGGCTGTGAATCCATCTGGTCCTGGACTCTTTTTGGTTGGCAGGCTATTAAATATTGCCTCAATTTCAGAATCTGTTATTGGTCTATTCAGGGATTCAACTTCTTCCTGGTTTAGTCTTGGGAGGGTGTATGTGTCCAGGAATTTATCAATTTCTTCTATATTCTCTAGTTTATTTGCGTAGAGGTGATTATAGTATTCTCTGATGGTAGTTTATATTTCTGTGGGATCAGTAGTGATATCCCCTTAATCGTTTTTTATTGTTTCTATTTGATTCTTCTCTCTTTTCTTCTTTATTAGTCTTGCTAGTGGTCTATCAATTTTGTGCATCTCTTCAAAAAAAAAAAAAAAAAAAAAAAAAACAGCTCCTGAATTCATTAATTTTTTGAAGGCTTTTGTGTCTCTATCCCCTTCAGTTCTGCTCTGATCTTAGTTATTCCTTGTCTTCTGCTAGCTGTTGAATTTGTTTCCTCTTGCTTCTCTATTTCTTTTAATTGTGATGTTAGGGTGTTAATTTTAGATCTTTCCTACTTTTTCTTATGGGCATTTAGTGCTACAAATTTCCCACTACACACTGCTTTAGCTGTGTCCTAGAGATTCTGGTACTTTGTGCCTTTGTTTTCATTGGTTTCAAAGAACATCTGTATTTCTGCCTTCATTTCATTACTTACCCAGTAGTCATTCAGGAGCAGGTTGTTCGGTTTCCATGTAGTTGTACAGTTTTGAGTGAGTTTCTTAATGCTGAGTTCTAATTTGATTGCACTGTGGTCTGAGAGAGAGTTTGTTGTGATTTCTGTTCTTTCACATTTGCTGAGGAGTGTTTTACTTCCAATTATGTGGTCAATTTTAGAATAAGTGCAATGTGGTGCTGAGAAGAATGTGTATTCTATTGATATAGGGTAGAGAGTTCTGTAAATGTCTATTAGGTCCACTTGGTCCATAGCTGAGTTCAACTCCTGGATATCCTTGTTAATTTTCTGTGTCTTTGATCTGTCTGATATTAACAGTGGGGTGTTAAAGTCTCCCATTATTATTGTGGGGGATTCTAAGTCTTTTTGTAGGTCTCTAAGAATTTGCTTTATGAATCTGGGTGCTCCTGTATTGGGTGCATATATATTTAGGATAGTTAGCTGTTCTTGTTGAATTGGTCCCTTTACCATTATGTAATGGCCTTCTTTGTCTCTTTTGATCTTTCTTGGTTTAAAGTCTGTTTTATCAGAGACTAGGATTGCAACCCCTGCTTTTTTGTTTTTTTGTTTGTTTGTTTGTTTGTTTTTGCTTTCCATTTGTTTGGTAGATCTTCCTCCATCCCTTTATTTTGAGCTTATGTGTGTCTCTGCACGTGAGATAGGTTTCCTGAATACAGCACACCAATGGATCTTGACTCTTCCAATTTGCTAGTCTGTGTCTTTTAATTCGGGCATTTAGCCCATTTACATTTAAGGTTAATATTGTTATGTGTGAATTTGATCCTGTCATTATGATGCTAGCTGTCTATTTTGCCCATTAATTGATGCACTTTCTTCATAGCATCTTTACAATTTGGTATGTTTTTGCAGTGGCTGGTACCTGTTGTTCCTTTCCATGTTTAGTGCTTCCTTCAGGAGCTCTTGTAGGGCAGGCCTGGTGGTGACAAAATCTCTCAACATTTGTTTGTCTGTAAAAGATTTTATTTCTCCTTCACTTATGAAGCCTAGTTTGGCTGGATATGAAACTCTGGGGTGAAAATTCCTTTCTTTAAGAATGTTGAATATTGGCCCCCACTCTCTTCTGCCTTGTAGGTTTTCTGCAGAGAGATCCACTGTTATTCTGATGGGCTTCCCTTTGTGGGTAACCCGACCTTTCTCTCTGGCTGCTTTTAACATGTTTTCCTTCTTTTCAACCTCAGTGAAGCTAACAATTATGTGTCTTCGGGTTGCTCTTCTCAAGGAGTATCTTTGTGGTGTTCTCTGTATTTCCTGAATTTGAATGTTGGCCTGCCTTGCTAGGTTGGGGAAGTTCTCCTGGATAATATCCTGAAGAGTGTTTTCCAACTTGGTTCCATTCTCCCCATCACTTTCAGGTACACCAATCAGATGCAGATTTGGTCTTTTCACATAGTCCCATATTTCTTGGAGGCTTTGTTCATTTCTTTTCACTTTTTTCTCTTTTCTTGTCTTCTTGCTTTATTTCATTAATTTGATCTTCAATCACTGATATCCTTTCTTCCACTTAATTGAATCAGCTATTGAAGCTTGTGTATGCTTCACAAATTTCTTGTACTGTGGTGTTCAGCTCCATCAGGTCATTTAAGCTCTTCTCTACACTGGTTATTCTATTTAGCCATTCCTCTAACCTTCTTTCAAGGTTTTTAGCTTCCTCGCAATGGGTTAGAACATGCTCCTTTAGCTCAGAGAAGTTTGTTATTACAGACCTTCTGAAGCCTACTTCTGTCAACTCGTCAAACTCATTCTCCATCCAGTTTCATCCTTTTGTTGGTGAGGAGTTGTGTTCCTTTGGAGAAGAGGCATTCTGCTGTTTAGAATTTTCAACCTTTCTGCTCTGGTTTCTCCCCATCTTTGTGGTTTTATCTACCTTTGGTCTTTGATGTTGGTGACATATAGATGGGGTTTTGGTGTGGATCTCCTTTTTGTTGATGTTGATGCTATTCCTTTCTGTTTGTTAGTTTTCCTTCTAACAGACAGGGCCCTCAGCTGCAGGTCTGTTGGAGTTTGCTGGGGTCCACTCCATAACCTGTTTGCCTGGGTATCATCAGCAGAGGCTGCAAAACAGCAAATATTGCTGTCTGACCCTTCCTCTGGAAGCTTTGTCCCAGAGGGGAACCTGCCTGTATGAAGTGTCTATCAGCCCCTACTGGGAGGTGTCTCCCAGCCAGGCTACACAGGGGCTCAGGGACCCACTTGAGGAGGCAGTTTGTCCATTATCGCAGATCAAACGTCATGCTGGGAGAACCACTGCTCTCTTCGGGACTGTCAGGCAGGGACGTTCAAGTCTGCAGAAGCTGTCTGCTGCCTTTTGTCCAGATATGCCCTGCCCCCAGAGGTGGAATCTAGTGTGGCGCTAGGCCTTGCTGAACTGTAGTCGGCTCTGCCCAGTTTGAGTACCCCTGACACTTTGTTTACTCTGTGAGCGTAGATGACCTATTCAAGCCTCAGCAATGGCAGACACCCCTCACCCCTCCCCAAGCTCCAGCATCCCAGGTTGATCTCAGACTGCTGCGCTAGCAGCAAGCAAGGCTCTGTGCATGGGGGACCTGTGAGCCAGGCATGGGAGGGATATCCTGGTCTGCTGGTTGGAAAGACCATGGGAAAAATGCAGTATTTGGGCAGAATTGTACCATTCCTCCAGGTACAGTCACTCATGGCTTCCCTTGGCTATGAAAGGGAAATCCCTTGACCCCTTGTGCTTCCTCGGTGAGGCAATGCCCCACCCTGCTTTGGCTCTCCCTCCATGGGCTGCACCTGCTGTCCCACCAGTCCCAATGAGATGAACCAGGTACCGCAGTTGGAAATGCAGAAATCACCCGTCTTCTGCATCAATCTCACTGGGAGCTGTAGACTGGAGCCGTTCTTATTCGGCCATCTTGGAAGCAAATCCTAGTCTTCTTTTTTCAATTTAATTTATTTATTTTAACTTCTATTTTAGTTTTAGGGATACATGTGCAGGTTTGTTATATAGTAAATTCTGTGTCATGAGTGTTTGGTGTAAAGATTATTTCATCGCCAATGTAACAAGCATAATACACAATAGACAGCAGTGTGTCTGTGGGGAGCAGTGCACTTACACTGGCAAGCAATGGCATGGTGGGGTGCACACACATGCATGAACTGGGGTGGTAGGGAAGGTGAGTTTGTGGTCATATCAAATGCATTTTAAAAATATACCTATAATTTGACTTTCCAGGAAAAGAAAAAAAATTCACTCTAGGATAGGGTATTTCTATATACTTTACAGAATCTAAATCATCAAAATAAAGTTTTCTTGAATAAGTGAATAAAAAAATAAATGAGTTACAACTTAAACAGAAAATCTTAAAATAGGAGAAACTTTATAGGAACAGATGAAGACTTACACATTTTAAGAAGAGAAATAAATGTAAGCAGTACTCCTTGTATTTAGCTAAGAAAATACAAGTGATTAGGAAACTGTATATGGTCTAGATTAATAGGAGTATGCAAAATATGAAGGGAATCAAAGACCATTAAGATAGTTAAAGAAAATATGACCATAGGCCTTTCAACAATCTTCTATCAAAATTTATAATCTATACGCCATCTTCTAGTAACATGGAAAGCTTGTGAGTGCTTTGGTCAATAGAGTACATAGAATTAATGATAGGTGATTTCCAAAGCCAGGTCATGAAAGAACATAAATTACTAGCTATTCCAAATGGATCCATGGCATGAATTACTAGCTATTCCAAATGGGTCAAATTCAAATTAATAAAGACTTTACATTTAATCCCCACACTCATGTGTGTGATCAACCATATTGTCTACCTCAGAATTCCACTAAAGTACCACGCCAAGCCTCTGTTATTCTGGCTTGTTCCTAGGAGAGCTCCATACACATGGTAGCGTTTAATTCTTCTTGACAATGATTATAACTTGTGTCAGAAAATTAAGTTAGGTGACCTTGGACACACATGCCATTTAATTCCCTACAGTGACACTTCTCAGATATGACTTAAAACCCTATTCCCAGGCTCATGAAAGAAGTGAGAATTTGCATGATTTAGCTGAGCTTTAAGGAGGCTGTGCTGTTTTAAAACATCACACCTAATTTAATACAATTAAGCATGACTGACACTTTCTTTTCAGGAAGGAATTAGGAGCAAGCTGGCACTGATAAAGAATAACTTCTCCTACTCGGAATAGACAGCTCTTCCCAGAGTGAAGTTGAGCTAATTAGCAAGGCACTATGTAGACAATAAAGGAGAATTCTAATGTCAGCTACTGCCATGGACTTTATCATAAGTGCATGATGCTCCCCAGTATGGAGCTGCAGAAAATTGTTCTTTGGGGGTGGGAATATTCTTTAATTGGATGAGGTTTGTCACAGTCATATTTCAAACTGACACACAAAATGTCAACCACTGACTTTAAGGTAATGAAATCGATGTACAGTATTTCTGTGCAGCACATGGAATAGCTTAAAGCTCAGTAAAGATTTTCTTTTCACTTTTTTTTCTGACATGGGCAAAATTAAATAGTGATTTATTAACAGCCATTACAAGGAAGCTTATCAACTTAAAGTATATTCTTTCAACATTGGCCTCCTCTTACCCACTTAAAGTAAATCTCAAAAAGCCTAGTTTTAGAACATTAGAGTTATTACTCCATACTGCTTTGTTGATTTTACTGAGCACATTTCACATGCTTCTGGATACGTCTAGTTTGTATTTTTTTTTTTTTTACATTTTTAAAGGTAATATTTGGTAGTCATAGAAGTTTTTTAAATTAAGTATGTCTACTGAAACATCAAATATCCTGACAAATTAACCCGGATATTCAGCTACTCACAAAGAAAGCAACTGGAGTTTATTTTTACTATTGCTTTCAAAAGAGTTTCTTTTTCCCATCCTTGTTATTTTCCTTTCTTCTTCCTTCCTCTCACAAGTCTCCTTTTGTGGAGTCTGTATGTTGCATTCACAGAAGAGTAGGGGAGCACCTTGAAAAGGCTGCTACAGGAATGGATTGCCTGGAAAGTTCCTATGTAATTTTCTAACACTGAGGAATGAATAGATTGAGGTTTTAGACAAAATGGTGGAAAACTAGCTATGCATAGAAATTGAGTGTAGTCTTAAAGACATTGACTTTTGGTTTTCCATACTTAGTAAACAGAACTTCTGGCTTCGTAAGTACTTTGTAAGCATGTTTGCTTCATTCACAGTAAACAGTAAACCCACAGTTCACTGAAGAAAAAAATTCATATCAAGTATTATATAAATGTCCTAGAGAGAGGAACTTTGATTGTAAACAAATTATTCACTGTAGTGGGTTTTCATTATAGAAGACTCATTTCAATCAGACAAGTTGGTGCTGAGAAAATCTGTGTGATAGGATGCTTCATCCTATAGAAACTATCCTATGTTGATAAGTCTCAAGACTTACGCTGTTAGGTTTGACTTCCTGATTGCCAGAGAAAGTCTGAGCAGTAATTACGGAAATGAATCTGCCACCACCACTGGATAAGTTCCCTGGGGAGCAGAGATGGCGATTACTGGGATTAATGTGCAACAAGTCTATTGGAAAATAATATTTGCATAAGCATATATGGGAGAATGAAGGAAACGGAAGTGGGCAGAAAGATAGGTTGAGTTTTGCTGCAGTTGCAACAAAAGCCTAGCCAATCATATCAGGAGATCTGGAGATGGGATAGCCCTTTAGAGTTATCCCAATTTGGAGGAAAAATGAGACCTTTGTACCTTTGCATCAACCATTCTTTAGGAGTGGGATGCCCCCAAGAAAAGATTACAACCCAAGTACCAGAGAAGAATTCAGCTGAGAGATGTCGGACGTCAACATTCCTAGCAGTTTGGAAATGAATGCCACAAACCCAAAGGGAAGATCCGTGCAGTGCACCATCTACATCTACTATGCCAACAAAACTAAGAGTACACATTTTCTTGGCACAGCAATCCCACTTGAAAGAATCTATCATAAGATATAGAGACATGTGTAAAGATGCATGGGCAAACGTATTTCTATCAACATGCTTATGATGAAAATGTTATGAAGAAAATCTTAATGTCCTTTAATAGGTAAATGGTCAAAAAGTATTACAAATATACACCCCATGAACAAATATAAAGGTACTGAAGATAAATTCAATCTATATATACTATGTTGGAAGGATATTGATGATATATTATGTGGAGAAATAAGTTGCAGAAAATATGTCTGGTTCAAACTCATTTGCATTACCCTTTTTGTATGAAGCAAGCAAGATTTAAATTATGCATTATACAAGTGGCCATATATGCCTGTATGTTCATGGAAAATAACATAGAATAAATCATACCAGGGAGTTGATATCAATTGTTTAGATGGTGTTTGGAGACTACTAATTTTTCCTTTGTATTGTTTTTCTTCTTACAATTAGTATGCTTTCACTAAAAAAAAAAAAAAAAAGATGGAATTGGAAAAAAGATTCATTAAACTTGTGGATGTGATATGCCTTGCAGGTGTGAATCTGGACATATAAAGCTCACTGTGAATCTTAGAAATCATTTATTGTTTTTAAGTTATTTGTTATCTTCAGGTCCCAGTGATTTTGAGCAGCTAAGCATCCTTTCTCCAGAAAACGTACCTACTCAGATATCATATAAAATTTTTATATAGCATTAGGTGAACCCAATGTTAACCAAGAACTCTTGAAAGCCAAGATAATAGTCCGTTATTCTAGTATAAACTTATTATTTTACTGATAAAAAGGATGCTCATGTAGGTTAAGTGAACTGGACAGGATTACAAGTTTGCTAGCGGCAAAGCCAGGTTAGATACTAGATAATTCTTTCACCTGTAACCGGAATCCAGTGCTGGATATTTGGACTCTGCTGAAGACATTTTCATCAACAAATTTTCCCCCATTTATACCTATCCTGATAGATTATATCACCTCCAGCTATGCACTCCCTCCTCTGTGAAGCACTGTGCACATTAGCATGTTGCTGCTTCACTGGCAGTGCCTCCAATGCTGTCCCATTGCTATGCTTGGTCATGTGACTTGCCTTGGCCAATGGCAATAAATGTGACTATGTCATATCTGGCAGAAACTTTAAGAACAATTTCAACATAAGGCTCTACCTCTTGCTCTTTTGTCTCTGCCATGAGGATAATACATCCCAAATAGGGGCTGCTCCTTCACTGTGGCCTTGGGTTAAAATGACAGAGCACATCTACAGTGGTTGAACTGTAGCAGCTGACAGGTAACCTGAATGAAAAATGGTCTTGTAAGCCATAGATATTTCAGGGGTTGTTTATATATATATAAAATACATATAATATATATGTTTATATATTTTAATTATATATTATATAATTATAAATATAATATATATATGTTACATTAATAACAATAAATATAATATATTATATGATATATAACTATAAATATATTATATATGATATATAATTATAAATATATATTATATTATATAAATATAAATATTATATATCATATATTATATGTAAATAGGAAGGGGAACAATAGGATTGAGGATACATATAAAATATATTACTATTATAATATATATTATATATTATATTAATTGGAGGATATATAAAATATATATTACATATATTATTTATATATATCCTCCAATCTTATTGCTCCCCTTCCTATTTATATTATATTCCTATTTATATTCCTATTTATATAATATATATAATATATTCTATTCTATTATATATATTCTATTCTATCATATATAATATATATCATCCAATTCTATTGCTCCCCTTCCTATTCATATTACATATATAATATGTATAATTATATATAATATTTAATATATAATATAAATTTAATTTATATAATATACTATATATTATATATAATTATATATTATATCATATCTATTTCTATAATTACACTATATTATATATAATTATAATTATATATTATATATTATTATATTATCCATAATAAAATATAATCATATAATATATATTATTTATTATACTATCTCCTCCTATCCTATTGCTCCCCTTCCTAAGCTTTTCTATCAACCCAGTCCACTTAAGCCAAAGTAATCTTTCAATACATAAATCATACAGTATCAGTTCCTTGCTCAAAATTTTTCAGTGGTTGCTCATTATATTTCAGATGAGTTCCGAAGTCCTTATGCTGGTTAACAAATCCAAGTGTGATGTGCTTTCTTTTCCCACCATTCCTCTTCTTTCTCACTCTGGATCTTGTCACACTTCTCTGCATAGAGAATGTCAAGTCTGCGTGGCCCCTTGATAGTCACATTCTTGTTACCTCTCATCACTAGAACTCTGATCAAATATCATTTCCTCAAAGAGAAGTTTAATGGACAACCTAACTAAGGTTGTCGTAAATACCTAAGGACAACTAACTAAGGTTGCTTTCAGTTCCTACTGGTCACTTTCTATTACACTATGCTGTGTTATTTTCACCAAAGCATTTCTTTCCAATTGAAATTATCATTCTTGCTTATCTGTCTTTGTCACTGTAATATATGTACCAGGAAGAGGGAACCTTGACAGTATTATTTACAGCTGCATCTTCAGCATCTAGAATAGCGTAAAGCCCATGGAAGACAATCAGTATTTTTAATAGATGATTGAATAACAATATATTTCATCTCTAACATATTGAAATGCCAGTTAGAATACTTTAGACTATCTCCTGAGCTGGTTGTTGGCTTAGTTATTCATATTCTATCACAAGCCTCATCATCCCATTAGTAGAAAGCTGCTTTTCTTCTTCTCTTTTAAAACATTTATTATTATTTACTGCTCCTTGTGGAGCAGGGCTAACTCATAGGCAGTGCGCTCAGAGTCAGCAGAAAGCTGCTTTCCATTGTCTTTGTAGGGATATGCTTTCTTTGCATATGAGTGCAACTGATAATTTGAATGAGTAAGTTTGAATTGTGGTAAAACTAGTAGAGGCTTACTTTGCAATTTTTGTGCACCCAGATAATTTTTTGGATGTCTTCTTTAAAGAACTTGTCATAGTGTATTTCGTACTCTACTTATTTGATTATGTGTTCTGCCCATCAACTAGATTTAGGAAAGTTTAAATAAGACTTAAGCTTTGAAGGAACAGGAAGAATTTAGGTAGGCAAAGATAGGAACACACGTACAGAGAAGGTAAAGTATATTACTCATTTTTGTGTTATCTGTAACATCTACCATGAGGTCTTACTCAAAGCAGACATTTAATATATGCTGGTTGAATTGAAATGACATCTAATCTCACGAGGTGGGGGGAAATGCAATGATCACACTTCTTTTAGTCTTCACGGAAATGTTTGATTCTTGCAGATATAGAATCTGGCAACTGCTATTAGGCCCTGAAAAATGTCTATATTAATACTTCTATAAATGAGACAGTAATTCATGCTATAATTGATGGTTGAATTTCCCAGCAGTACTGCATTTCTGTGCAGTACAAAATTGTTCATAAAATCTTGTTGAAATACATGTATGGAATAAAAATTTTTTAATAGTTCTCAGTTCTTTTTATTTTGTATTACATTATGGTTTACAGAAACAAATAGTGTATGTTAATACATTCAATTATTTTTTCATGCTGTACTGTGAGTACAGTGTTCTAAATATTATATTGAAATGACAAATATATATACATTAGAAGGCACAAACGTGGGTTGATAAATGGGTCAACAGATGTGTTTATTTTTTCTTGCATAGTATTTAAAACTTGTTTCAGCAAATATTGAACATTGAAGAAATTTTACAAGAAAATGTGAATTTCTGGATTGTCTTAAAGAAAAAAAAAGCAAGCAAAGTCTGGCAGTTTTACACCTGCAGTCCTACACTGCAGTGTTTTTTTTTTCCATTTTATACAACATATGTAATCTCCAAATGACTTGCTAAATTATTATCTATCTTTTCCCTGAGCTTAGAACTCCTATAATATGTTATATATACTATTGTACTTAATCAGAAGAAAATAAGCATTATTTGATAATTTTTTAAAATGCTAAATAAATTAAAAGTACTGGTATATTTGCAGTGTGTGAAGTAAAATGGTATATGGTAATCAGAAATCTAAATTAATGCTAAGGCCAAGACCCTGTTATAGTTGGGGAGTGTCTATCACCTACTGAACTAAAACTGACGTGGCCACATAAAAATATACTTAACCACATAAGGGAGTCAAAGATAGGCTTACTAATGAGTGCTACTTCTAATCAGTGCTATGGAAGTGAAGAAGAAATAACACCAGGGCTCAGTAGTTGGCCATTGGCAGAAGTGGGATGTGATGCTGTCTTTGAACAATGAATAGAATGCAGACAAGCAGTAAATATATGAAAAAGGAAGCATGGAAGTCAAACATTTTAAAGAATAGAGGATAACTTGGCCAGAAGGTAGAATGAATGGTTTATGTACAACAATAGGAAAGCTGTGGCTGCAGAGGTTTTATAACACAAAATTCTGAATGAGAATTCAGAACCCTGAGGGGGGGTCTTGAATGAGTCAGACATCTATTTTTTGGACCTTATTGTTGGTGATCCTATGTGAAAAGGTCCTAGAAATACAGCTGACTATAAACATGTTCTTTAAAAATTCACTTCAACCCTATGCTGCAGAAGGCAGACTAAGGTATATTAATAGATCAGCCTGGATTTTCTACATCAATTGAAGAATGTTGGCAGCAAAATGGAATCAATACCCAAAGTCAGCCAAAGACTGTGTCTACGGCTCTAAAGGACACACATGGAAGGGATAATAAGAGCCCAGGCTTGCTATATTATAGTGAAATCTGCCAAGTTATTCTCAAACATATGCCTAATTGGTTTATGCTACGAGAGGCTAATTGGAGATTTAAAAAGAACTTAAACTTGAAAAACTTCATTCAAAGAGCTGTTTTGTTCTAAAATGTATGAGAAATTTAATACTGGATATAGAATTGTATCTATAGAGATAATGTGGCCTGGTAATTGAGGGCTCAGTTTATACCCTCAGGCATTACTTCCTGACTCTACCCTCCTGCCTTCCAGCTTCTTTTACCTTAGCGAGTCATGTAGTTTTCCTGTGTTTCAGATTCTTCAACTGTAAAATGGGGTGAAATCAGTATCTAATTCATAAGATTATTGTAGACTAAATGTGGATAAGGCACATAAATGCTAAGTACTATGCCTGTCACATAGCAAAGGTTATTATTTCTACTATCTGTTGCAATAGTTCCCTACTGTTTTCTATCTTCATTCTCTTCCCTCTTCTGCTCATTCTGGACACTGCTGTAATGCATACATATCATTTTCTAACTCTCCCATTCAGAAAATTTAATAACTTCCCCCATACCTATAAATAACATCCCCCCTTCCTCACCTCGGATTTCCTATTGAAAAACTGTCTTTGCTTTGTATTGTCCCAGATTATCTCTTTGTTTGAGCCAGACTGAATGATCGCAATATGCCCTTCGTTTACTACGGTAGAGCCCAAAACTTCATAGAGATCTGTCTGATACTCACTGCTATGCCCAACCCCGCTGTAAGACTCAGTCATCCCCTTTCCATTTTTTCCCCCATTTCCTTCATCATCATCTGGTCACTCAGCCAGCTGAAGATCTAGGATCCTGCTTTTGCCTTCTTAATTTTTCTTTCCCATTGCTATACGTGCCAAACCCCCAACTCCTAAAAGCTGGGTTGCACCTCCTATTCCTCCTGCACCTTAGTGCTTTAACCTCACTTTTTAGACTTCATCCCAATGTGTGACTGTTACCCACTTCCTCAAAAAATTTCAAACCAGATTTGATGTCCCGGTTCCCCTGCTCAGCTCTAGCTGACATGCTCACCTAGCACCTCCCAATAACAACTCTCCATGATAGAACTTTTTCTTGACATTTCTTTTCCCTAAAGGGTGGCCTTCAAATAACATAGATGGCATTTACAACAAAAATAACCCAACCTTATTCCTCTAACATCTTTGTCTTGAGGTTTAATGACTACAAGAACTTTATCACTATACTAACGACGTTTCCTTCTTTCTCTTACCTAAGATTCAACAAATGCTGAGTACCTACAACATCCCAGTTGTAGTGTTGGTTTCAAGAAAAACGGATAAAATAGCTGAAATAGTCTCTATTCTCAGGTGACTCACAGCTAAGTGTAGTATTTTTCAAACTTTTTTTTATTATCACAGTTGAAATAATTTCTACATTGTAATTTAGAATGCACGCACACATGCATGTGCACACACACACACACATACATACACACACACTTCTATAAGTAAACCAAAAGTGGTCAAACATATAACAAAGCAATCACAATGCACTGGGATAATCACCATAGTTTAAATGTGTGCTCATTGTCTTTTGTTTTATTCACTTTATTCCTCATTATCTGACGGAACATCTTCTATAGAATAGGTGCTAAGTAAATACATGCAGAATTAACAAGCCTATTGACAGCATTTTAAAATTAGATAGTACTAAGACATTTTGAGTTTAATTCATAAGCCAATTAAAATGTTTAATTATGGAGACATACCATTCACAGTTTGCATAACAAAGTGGGCAAGCTTTCAAATGATACAAAGTGAAATACTAGTAGGAATTTTTGATATGTGAAGACATTATACCTATTAAAGGATTGACTTTTAGATGTGTTTCAGATCATATTATGTTTGTTGGCTATAAATTTACTCACTTTGTAACATCTAACTTAGTCTCACTTTCTAATTTTCAACCACTCTTCCCCTCCCAAGCAATAACAAACAAGGAAATAAACATTTCTCAAATATTCTAGTGATAATAGTGAGATTTTTTGTTACATGAAATAATTAAGCTATACAAGGTATATCAGTTTCTATATGTCCCAGCTTCGATAAAATGCCAGATTTCAGTTTCCTTATGAACATAAATGCATAAATACTCTATTCTCATATTTTTAAGTTGTCAAGAATTCTGAACTACCTTCATGACCTGCCCTGTCATCATGTGAACCATTCTTCTTGATAGTTAACAGTTTTCAAACCCATAGCTATCCACGATTCTCATGTTCATTGATTTGGATCTATTTTTTAGTAATCACAAATATATATGTCTCTCAGTTTAGAGCATTTCAACATTATTTTGACAGAAAAAACCTCTATAAATCTCTTAAATCAAAGGATCAAAAGTGGTTGTCAGGTATACTAAAATTTAAGAACAATTTATACAGGGAAAATGCACCTGTAGAATCATGTTTTAGTTAAAAGTCATCAAACATTTTTAATAATGATGAAATTATCTGTGTGGTAGCACTGTTACATTCTATCAACTAAAAGACAGAAAAATATTTAATATCTCAAGCATTTTGGGGGTGGACAAATTATGTGTAATAAATAAATCAACTCTACAATCTAAACCTGTGCTTTTCCTTAAGAAAAATCAGAGCAGTGCTGACCAATGCAGAATTCAGAGAATTTGGTGTAAAAGGCAGTTACTTCAATAATACCACTCCTTAATCTAAAAGTTGACCAAAACTGATAATATGAATTTGCAAGTTATACTGGTTACATGTGTTTATTCATTTAAGAAACATTTACTTAATACTTAACGTAAGTAAGGTGCTATGCTAGGGGATGAGGAACCAGAACAGCAAAATCTCTCTGACATCAGGAACTTATATCTAGTGTGGAAGTGGCAAGGATTCAGGTGCCACATAGATACAGAGTTATTCTTTGGTATCCATGGAGAATTGGCTCCAAGATCACCTGCTCCCTATACCAATATCCACAAATTCTCAAGTCCTTTTTGTAAATGGCATAGTATTTGCATATGACTCACATACATGCTCCTGGATATTTTAAATAATCTCTAGATTACTTATAGTAATGAATATAATGTGAATACTCTATAAATAATTATGTTGTATTTTTATTTGTATTATTTTAATTGTTGTATTGTCAATTTTTTTCAAATATTTTTGATCCTCGGTTGAATCTTCAGATGTGGACTGTGTGGATGGAGAGAACTATACTACACTAAAGTATTGCTGGTAGAAGTAAGCAAGATTATTTTAGGTGGTACACAATTTAAACATGTGGATTTCTGTATATTACAAATACTTCACCCGCAAATAACTCAGTGTACATTCCAAACAAAACCTTTTAACATAACCACAATGACATTATCTCACCTACAAAAATGATGATATTTTCATAATATCATCTAATACTTTTTCCATGATATGATGTTTCTATATAGTTGATTTGCTCAAATCAGAATCCAAGTAACATCCACACAATTGCATTTGGTTAGTATGTCTTATAAAACTATTTAAATTTAAAATAAATTAGATTCTTCATCCTTATATTTTTCATATCAATTATTTGTTGAAAAAACTGTGTATTGTAATGTTTTCTACATTTGTTTAGGATTTGGATTTGGCAGCTATTCATATTGTTTCTCTATCCCCCATATTTCCTACTCACAGTTAGATCAAGAGGCTTGATTACAGTAATTTACATGGGGGGTGCCATGTGTATCTTAATGCATCTAATCAGGAGGGTACATAATATATATGACTGTCCCAAAGGGACAAGTGGTTCAATAGCTTCAACCTGGTTCATCAATTAGTTTTTACATCAATATTTTACTTAATGTTTAAGCATCCTTTGATGATCATTACCTAAATCCCTTATTTTATTAAGGGTTATTAAAATTTTTCTATTCTAACATTTATTCTCTATTACATGAAATTCTTGCATAAATTTTTTTCAAATATTTGATTACTCCAAAATATATTTGTATAAGATAGGCAGAAAAAGTGCTAGGGTGTTCCTCTTACTTATTTTCAAAGTAACCAATTAGATGTTAAAGCAAACACTTAATATGATGTTATTTTCAAATGTTATTATGATCTCATGTATACTCTATATTTTAGGTGTTTTGATACTTGGTGTTCTTTTTCTGGGGCACCAGAGCATACTCAAATTGTCCCATCTTTGGTCATTGGATACCACTTGCAATTTGGTCATTTTCTTGTTTTTGTTTTTTTAACTTTATCTCACACAACATCTAATTATATCCAGTAATATTTTAGTAAGTATTCTAAAAAATATGATTCCTTTTCAAACACAAGCACAACCCTTAGAACAATTAAATAATCTTACAATAATTTCTCACTCAAGGTCATGGTTTTCCCAGGGAAGCCCATACCTGATGATTGAATGAGAAAGGTTTGTGAAGGTCTTGCCATTTTAATCTCAGTGTAGGACTCTCTAAAGGGCAGTTCTCTCTCTAAAGCTCCCTAGTGGATTAGCTGAAGCTTTGTTGAGCTTGAATCACTTGACTTCTTCTTCTATCCAGTTCTGCTTCCCTTCCTTCTCTTCACATGTGTTGATCCCTAACAAACATATTTTATCCCAATTGTTATTTCAGCATCTGTTCCGGAGAAATCAACTTATAGCAAAAATAGTAAATAAATCTGGAACTCAAATTACCTGACTGCCTGACTCAACTGCAAGCATAATCTCTCAAGATTATCTGCCACCTAAGGTATGTATTTATTATATACAAATCCATATATATATTCATATACATATGTGTGTGTGTGTGTGTGTGTATATATATCTTATACTACCTCATTTTTATTATGAACAGCTACATCTAAGTTTTTTTTTAAAGGAAGAAAAGAAGGGAACATTTTTATATTTTCTATGAACTTTTTACTGATTCACCTATAAATTCTTTGATAATTTAGTATTAATCTGATATAGCCATTTTTATTTTAGAGCTGAGGCAGAAATTCTGCATCAGATGGTGAAGAAACTAGAAAGAATTTCTAAATACATATGAAGACAATTACATTTGGACAAACTGGTGAGATTTTGCATTTTATTTTCAAACAAATGGCAAGGGTGGAGAGATGCATGTCAATCATGGTTACTGATCTTTCTGCCTCTAAATTTTTTTCTTTTTTTGAGACAGAGTCTCACTCTGTTGCCCAGACTGGAGTGCAGTGGCGCAATTCCAGCTCACCGCAACCTCCGCCTCCTGGGTTCAAGCGATTCTCCTGTCACAGCCTCATGAGTAGCTGGGACTACAGGCAGACACCACCACGCCCAACTAATTTTTATATTTTTAGTAGAGACGGGGTTTTGCCATGTTGGGCAGGCTGATCTCCTGACCTCAGGGGATCCTCCCACCTCAGCCTCCCAAAGTGCTGGGATGACAGGCATGAGCCACCGTCTGCAGCCTCTGCCACTAAATTTAAAAGTCCATTTGTTTCATAAAATTATCAAGTTTAAGTTAATTGTAAAATACTTTCACAACCTTTAGAATAGGTTCAAATATTAGCTGAATGTACTAATGTATTATAAAATATATTTGTTTAAACCCTAAGATATATTACTGAAATAAAAATTTAATTAGTCAAACTTTATGCATGACCTATGCAGCATATACAAATAGTTTTATTTATGTGTAGATTAGAGTGGACTAGATTAAGGTTAGGTGGAAAAAACTTTGGAAATGATGATGGCTCTTGCTGCTCCATCCTGGGTTCTAACAGTCACTTATTCACCACTTGGAATTCCACCAGCTAGACAGTACCCAGGAAGCTTACAGTTCATTCACTTAAGAAGCATCCACTGGTACTGAAAAATTTATGCAAACGTTATGTTGAAGTTGGTAACCAGAATTATATATAAAAATAACAGATACAACAAATATACCACATCCTCTTGCTTGATGGAAACTGTAAGATCATCAGCTAATACATTTTAGGAAATGAATAGTCAATCCAATGGCATTTTGCTTTCCTGCTTATCAGGATCCTGCATTCCTAACACATCACCATTTCTCAACCTCTGCCCAGATCTGTTACTATAAGAAAAAATAATACATTATTAGAAACTGTAGATTCCACCAGCACTATGGTCAGCTTCAATGCCAACCAACTACTGTGATGAAGATTTATCCTTCCCATGCTTAGAATACTTTGTATTTCAAGAATATTGTCTACTTAGGAATGATAAAAAATTATTTAATTGCTGTGTGCAGGTGGGCTCAGGATATCTTCCACTAGAGAAGGAGAATGCAGCTGAGATATTGAAAGAACAATGGACATGATACTATCTATTCTGCCCCACGCCATTGAGCTATTTTTGTTCATTCAATCACAATGTTACAAGTAGCAACAGTTGCTCCATATAATTAGGTATGAATCCTGACTTCTGGCTTCTTTCACCAAATTTGTTTTCATTCATATTTATCAATTATTTTCTCATCCTGGATTCAGACTTTATTCTATGACTTTGATTCTCACTTCTGGTCCCTATCAATTCCCCAGACTCTTGTTTAATATTCTATACCTCAACACTTCTGCTTCTTCCCCAACCCCTCCTTTTCAAATGTTACTTTATTGTGGTAAGAACACTTAAAATGAGATCTACCCTCTTAAAGAACTTTAAGTGTACAATGCAGTATTGCTAACTGTAGGGACAATGCCATACAGTAAATCTCTGTAAGTCATTTTTCTTGAATAACTTAGACTTTATGCCCATTAGTCTGGGACCTTTTGCACTCCACTTGTACCCTTGATTTTGTTATCTCACAGCAATCAGATAAACACTCCCACTGCAGACATCGGTAAAGCTAGTCTCAAAGTTACAGGTTTATTTATAAAAGATATGAATGTACATCACAGCCAAGTTTTAATCTTATACTTCCTAAACTTGGATGAAATATGTATTTTGTTTAAAGTAATTTAAAACAGTCATTAGTTAAAAAAATTGTAACTTTAATACTTGCACAGAGTTCACAATTTTTTTATCTTAGTTGCTGAACTTTTTCCTTCATAATTGGAGTAAATCACCATGTTAATAGAAATGCAGATACAGATGTCTTCAAAGTCTTAAAACTATAATCTTAGTAAATAATATTAATATTTTTCAGGGGTCTCTAATATTCTTAAGATTACTTATAAAGGCTTTTGGACTTTGGGAAAATATTGTTTGTGTTCAGTCAGTTAGCTATTTGAAATTTCACTGTGTGTAGCAAGGTACAGAGGAAGGACAATAAATATAAAATCAGAATTCCTGAGTTAAGTTGTATCTTCACCATTTACTATAATATCCAAAATAGCCTCAACCTACTCTATCTTCGCCATTATTACACCAAAATAGAAATAATGATATTAGTTTTTCTGCATACCTCACAAAGCAGGGGTCAAGTGAGATCATGTAAGCACGAACTCATTTGGTAAAATGTAAAACACTCTCCACAAATGTAACATTTTAGTAACATTTTGTGTAAAATACTAGAATGGGTTCTGGTTGCCTAGCTACCTGGTATAACAACAGGTCTCCCTGCTGCTCTATAATCCCTTTTCACTACTTCATTTTTTGGCTGGGAAATAAAAAATTGCACAGGAAAAAGGAATGTAAAATTAAGATCCTGTGAAAGCTTGCCAGGAATATTTGGGAATAAGTGCATTGTGAAACAAGCATTTCTCCCACATAAAAAATGCTTTTTTTCTATTTTAGTTGTCCCTGAAAGCCTCTTGAGACATATTTCAAAATACATTTTCTCTAATCCAAATTCATCTTAATATACAAAATCCATAAATCATGAGTGAAAAAACAGCTCTGTATGCACATGTAATGATAGACTTAATGAGTCAATAAAAAATATTCTATTTGCATAATTTTAATTTTTCTCTAAGCCAAAAGAAATGTATTATGTTTTAAATCATTTTATCTCAGAATTTTGTCAGAACTGGAAAAAATGACAGTGCCATTAAAGAAAAACCTTTTTAAAATTAATAAAAATAGTTAAATGTATACAGAAAAAAATCAACTATGTTCTAAACTATTATTTCTACAATACTGGGAAATTATGCTATTGGAAAAGAAAAAATGCTGTTTGTTAAAGGCATATTACATTTAAAAGGTCATTAAATTTTAATGTATACAATTAAGTATATAACTCAAGCCTTGAGCAAAGCCACATCTAGTCTCTTGCTCAGCAGAGAGCATTATACCATGAAGTGCACATTTTTCTTCATATTCTTATAAGATGTAATCTCAAGTACCCTTGCCTCTAACTCTTTGCAGTTAATTTTTATGAATGTTTTTAATTAGGGAAAATGTTTCACAATAGTGAGGATCTGGGGACTTGCCATATGCAGATAGTTTTCTCTTATATGAATTTTAAAAGAAGAAACACTGACAAATGTTTCATCGTAATGTTGAAATAGTAAAAACAAGACTGTAAGCACAGAGAAGGCATATGTAGGATATCATATGACAGATTTTGCCCCATAGACATATTAGTTTGTGAAGCATAATGGACAGAAAGAACAATATAAAAAGCCAAAGAAGAGAATCTTAATGGTGACAAATAGGCCCTACCATTGGCTCCGACCTATCTGAATCTAGAATTTTTATACACTTTACCTGATCTTGAAAACGTATAAGTTGTCGGAATTCTAATGTAGTAGGAATTTACAATAAGACTGATAGTCAAAGTCAGTGAATCAAGAAGTAGGGTGGGTTGGTGGAGGGGTAGGGGTAGGGGGAGGCTGGGGAGTGTCAGACAGTTCTATACTTTATAGCCAGAGTAGGGGCCAGGACAAGTAGTATGTTGAATATCCTGAACCATGGGAATCAATAATCACAAGAAAAAACAAAAATCTGAGATCCCTCTACTAGTACTGCTAACAGCTCCAGTTTCCTTCCCACAGTCCTGAGACAGCAATAACTGAACTGGTCTGATGATCTTACATTACCCAGCCGTTAAACTTCAGAGATGAGGGGAGTATTTTAACAAAATCAAACTGAATGGTGAAAGGGCCACAGAAGGCCGGGCGCGGTGGCTCAAGCCTGTAATCCCAGCACTTTGGGAGGCCGAGACAGGTGGATCACGAGGTCAGGAGATCGAGACCATCCTGGCTAACATGGTGAAACCCCGTCTCTACTAAAAAATACAAAAAAAACTAGCCAGGCGAGGTGGCGGGCGCCTGTAGTCCCAGCTACTCGGGAGGCTGAGGCGGGAGAATGGCGTAAACCCGGGAGGCGGAGCTTGCAGTGAGCTGAGATCCGGCCACTGCACTCCAGCCTGGGCAACACAGTGAGACTCCGTCTCAAAAAAAAAAAAAAAAAAAAAGAAAGGGCCACAGAAGAATGGATTTTCATTATTCAGGAGGAAAAATAGTTAAGGAACTCTCTTATTCAGAATATATTTTATTTCCTGTATTTTATATTTATTAGCTAGGATGCTTTCAGCCTTAATGAACAAAAATTTGCATTATTTATATATAAAATGTAATTTATTTTATATATTGTTCTTATAGCCAGCGTTTTTATTTCAATAATATATTTGTAGACACTTTGGTTTCCTATTTAAGCAATCATATCACCTCTAAATAGTGTCCCTCCTTTCTATTCATCATAGTTTTTATTACTTTTCTTATTTTACCATACTAGTAAGATTTCCTGAGCAGTGTTGAAAAGAAATGATGACAGTTAGATAGTCTTGCTTTCTTCCTGATATTAAAGAGAATGTTAAAGAGAATAGCTAAGAATGATTGTTACAGATTTTTGGTATTCTTTATGAAGTTAAGAAAATTTCCATTGCCACTTTGCTAAAAATTTTTATAGCAAATGACTCTTTATCAAAGTTTTACTGCATAGATTGAGGTGATATGGTAATACAATAAATTACATAAATGGTTTTATAATATCAAACCACCATTCCATTTTTAGGGTAAACTAAAATTTATTGTGATATATGTAGTTTCTGATATACTCTGAACAGAGTTTGTGAATACTTTTAAATTTTTTCAACTACATTGCTAAATGAAATCAGACTTACATGTCTACTCTTTTTTTCTAACTGTTGTTAGAGGATGATAATATCTTAGAATAATTCTTAGACTGTTACTTTTTTTATAATATGGAAATTTTGTGGATATTGGATTACATTATTTTTTGAGAATTTGGTAGAATATGAGTCTGGTGGTTTATTTTAACTCAGATTTTAAATGAAATTCCATGTATTTAGTGTTTATAGAACTATTTTGAGTTTTACAAATCTAGATTGGTTTTCTTAAATTATATTTTTCAGAAATTATTCTATTTACTATTTTAATGTTTGTTGCCATGTGGCTATTTATGATATTCTTTTATTGATCCTTTATTTTCTGCTGTATATGCAGTTATAGCCATGTTTAAAACCCTAAAGTATTGCTTATTTTTGCTTTTTCCATGTTTTGTACATCACATTTACTAGAAATTTGTGTATTTTACTAGTCATTACAGGGAAATGTTTTCTCTTTGTGAATTCACTTTACATTGTTATATTCCATTTTATTAATTCTTGCTCTTGATTTTGCATATCTTCTCAGTTTTGCATTTACTTATATTTTTCAAACTTTTGTATATTAACTATTTTTCTGATACAAAATTTAATATTTGTACATTTTTCTAAGGATACTATACCCCACAGGTTACATTAAGTGGCATTTAAATAACTAGTCAAGTATAATGATTTTTGTTTTCTTTATTAAATTGTCTTGACACATCAATTATTTAGATGTGTGTTTCTTAATTTAAAATATATGGGTTTTTATATATGTTTCAAGTTCTAATATAAATAAATTATATTGAAGAACTGGTCTAATCACATCTACACTTTAAATTTCTTGAAAATTGTTTTATTACCTAGTTCATGGACAAATTTTGTAAAGGTTACAATAAAATCAGATGTGCTTTAATTGTGGGTTTAAATTTTAGAATTTTTCAGTTAAGGAAAGCTTGTTATTTTGTTGCTCAATAATTGCTGAGTTTTGCACTGTCAATAAATTGCAAAGTGCTATGAAATCTCTCTTTATAATGGTGAATTTGTATTTTCTGCCTTCACAAGACCTGTAGTCTTGTGAAGCTCTGCTTTACGTGTTTTTTAAAATATGTTATTAGAATACACAAAAATTTAGAATTTCTATATCTTTTTGGGTAATTATACCTTTCATCAATATGTAGTAAAATGACTGTTGTTGACATTTATTTTGTCGATTAAAATAAGTGCATCCTACTATTTTCATAGTATTTGTCTGCTGTATCTATTTTTTTCTTTTTTAAACTTTTCCATGTTTTTATATATTAAATGTCTCTTACAAATAAAATATAGTATTAGAATAAAATGCTTTGAAAAGTAACTCACACACATGTGCACGACTGCACCTGCACACACACAAGCAAAGAAGACCACCTGAATATATTAAGAACCTTGGAAAAGAATTAAATACTTATTAAGAATTAATAAAAATCAATAAGTTTTTAAGTAGCCTAGAATAAATAGATGAATATAGTAAAGAACATATTAGAAAATAATGACAATAAGTGAGGGCTCAAAAATCCAAGTTTTAAGGTAGAGTATGAAGATAAACTAATTTAAATAGCTTAGTACTTCCCCCAGACACAGTACCCTAATCTGTTGAAGAAAATAGAAAATATATACCAAAAGCCTGGTAGTTAAAGATCAACCCCTGACCTAATTGGTTATGTTATCTATAGATTCCAGACATTGTATGGAAAAGCATTGTAAAAATCCCTGTCCTGTTCTGTTCCATTCTGATTACCAGTACCTGCAGCCCCCAGTCACGTACCCCCTGCTTGCTCAATCGATCACGACCCTCTCACATGGACCCCCTTAGCTTTGTGAGCCCTTAAAAGGGACAGGAATTGCTCACTTGGGGAGCTTGGCTCTTGAGACAGGATTCTTGTCAATGCTTCCGGCCCAATAAACCCCTTTGTTCTTTAACTTTGTGTCTGAGGAGTTTTGTCTGTGGCTCGTCCTGCTACATAACCACTTAAGAAATATTTCTAAAGGACCTACCAACTGTGAGATAGTGTTTGATACAGGATGTGGTATCATGAACAAGAGAGTGGCTCTTATGCTTACATTAGAGTAGATCCTTCATTTCCCAGCCTGTACAATAACTCATAGAATTAGGGAGAGATTTAAAGGAAATAATGTTTGAAGTGCCTATTATCATTGAGTAGTTTCATAAGGAATAGTTACTTTAATACAAGGTTAGATACAAGAAAAGATTTTTTCACCAAAGAATGCCTGAACGATTGCTGTTTTATATATTTCAGTTCCTATATTAAAACTGCTGAAAGACATACCATTTAGGCTCCACAAAGAGATTTCCCCTTCAGTCTTTGGTCTCCTGCCAAGATGAAGAACTGAAAACAAAATTCTATTTTATTATCTTTGTACCTTACAATTTCCCAAAATTAGTAAGAAAGTTGCCACTCTTTAAGCTAACATTATTCTCTACCATTTCCCAATGTGTGTCTCCACTACAGGAGACCACCTCCCATCTGACAAACTTTTTTCTGAGACACAGTAATAAGGGAACCAGCCCCCAATATTTCAACATAGGTTCTTTTCTATATTCCCTAAGTGTCAGCTGGTCTGAGAAATAAAGGGAAAGAGTACAAAAGAGAGAAATTTTAAAGCTGGATGTCCAGGGGGACATCACATGTCGGCAGGTTCCATGATGCCTTCTGAGCTGCAAAACCAGCAAGTTTTTATTAGCAATTTTCAAAGGGGAGGGAGTGTACGAATAGGGTGTGGGTCACAGAGATCACATGCTTCAAGGGCAATAAAATATCACAAGGCAAATGGGGGCAGAGAGAGATCACAGGACCAGGGTGAAATTAGAATTACTGATGAAGTTTCATGTCCCACTGGGCACACATTATCATTGATAACATCTTATCAGGAGACAGGGTTTGAGAGCAGACAACTGGTCCTACTAAAATTTACTAGGCAGGAATTTCCTAATCCTAATAAGCTTGGGGGTGCTACAGGAGACAGGGGCTTATTTCATCCCTCTCTTATCTGCAACCGTATAAGACAGACACTCCCAGATCAGCCATTTTAGAGACAGACCCCTGGGAATGCATTCTCCTTCTCAGGGCTGTCCTTGCTGAGAAAAAGAATTCAGCGATTTTTCTCCTATTCACTTTTGTAAGAAGAGAAATATGACTCTGTTCTGTCTGGCCCTGCAGGCAGTCATGCCCAATGGTTATCTCCCTTGTTCTCTGAAAATCACAGCCATTCTGTTCCTTTTGGATGTGCAGATTTCATATTGTTCAAACACACATGCTCTACAAACAATTTGTGCAATTTGTGCAGATAACACAATCATCACAGGATCCTGAGGTGACATACATCCTCAGTTTATGAAGATGACGGGATTAAGAGATTAAAGACAGGCATAGGAAATTATAAGAGTATTGACTGGAGACCTGATAAATGTCCATGAAATCTTCACAATTTATGTTCAGAGACTGCAGTAAAGACAGGCATAAGAAATTATAAAAGTATTAATTTGGGGAACTAATAAATGTCCATGAAATCTTCACAATTTATGTTCTTCTGCCACAGCTTCAGCAGGTCCCTCTGTTCGGGGTCCCTGACTTCCTGCAACAACACAGTCTCACTCTGTCACCTAGGCTGGAGTGCTGTGTCATTATCTGGGCTCACTGCACCCTTTGTCTCCCGGCCTCAGGTGAACCTCCCACCTCAGCCTCCTGAGAAGCTGGGACTACAGTCATGTGCCACCACATTCAGCTAATTTTTAAATTTTTTGTAGAAATGAGGTCTAATTATATTGCCCAGGCTGGTCTCGAACTCATGGGTTTAAGTGATCCTCCCAACTCACCCTTCCAAAGTGCTAGGATTACAGGTATGAGCCACTATGTCAGGCCCTGACAAACTTTTTATACCCCGAGCAATGTCTTTGACTCTAGTCTCCTCATTGAATTGTACTGTATTTTTATGATCCAAATGTAGTGATCATTTTAGCTCAGTTGTAATTCCACAATAAAATCTTTCTCAACAACAGTATGGACCACCACTCTTTCTTAGATACTTCTCATACGGCCTCTGGTCTCCACACTTGGAGTAATCAATTACCTCTGGATGAAACAGTCTTATGCTGACAACCAGGTTTCCATTGGAAGGAGCCAGGAGGGAATACTGGTACTCTTTGAGCTTCAGTAAAAACTATCATTCTCCAGTTTACTCATCTTCTAGAGGTAGAGACAAGAAGGAGCCACAGAGATCTTGGTGCTTTATTTAAGACCAAACTTCTTTTTCCAACCTCCATGTCACCATTACTAGGTCAAATCAGGCCTCTAGAAATGAATGGAATTGGCAACTGCTTCACCCTACCTTCCTACTAGCTCTCACAGCCCCTCTATCAGCATTTGCACAGAGACCATCAGGACAAATCCCATTATCCCCTTGATCCCTGAACATATCACTACAGGAAGCCAAGAATTTCCAGGTCATCCCTTATCATGAAGGCTCTCATCCTCAGATTGCTGTCTACATGAACTCTTCTGACTCCATTTCCAAAACCTGTCCAGCTCCTGAAACATTTTCACAGCTCTATGATCTGAACTCATGATCAGTGATCAGTAAAATGTCCCACATTCTCAAATTCCTCAATACAATTTTCCTTCCCTTTAGTTTTTTAACTAAAATCAATTTAAAACTATAGTCCTCACAAGTGGAGAATATTTACACTCGCATCCTCCTCTATCATGAGTTCTTGCAATGGAATGGATTGGTCCTCACTGGCACTTTCAGAGAATTCTTCCTTTCCTACATTATCCTACCTTTGACTCTTTTGCCAATGATATCACAGTCACGTTCTTTCACTCATTGACTTCTTGCACACTGCTATCATTCTTGTCAACAACACCCCTGTTTTATTCTTGGTGATTTTAATGTTCGTGTACATGGTCTTTCCAATTCTTGGCCACCCAGTTCCTTGAATTCCTCTTTTCCCAAAATTCTGATGTTCATTTTGCCACGGACACTCATAATTATATTCTTAGAAACCTTGGCATTATCAATTATTGTATTCCCTCCAAAATTATAATTTCTTGCATCTTAATCCTTCCACTCACTGGTTTCTTTCCTTCCAGTCCACCCATTTTGTTCTTTAACTTCAATAAATGTTTAATTACACCAAGATATCAAACAATCCTAACTCCTTTTCACTGAACCTAACATACCTCATGCCTTTCCTTCTCTCTTCATCCATTAAAAAACATGTACCATCATTGCAATCACCCTCTTGTATTTATTGATCTCTTTACCATCCCTCTCCTCACAGCAGTGCCTGACCAAAACAAAATTCTAATTGAATCTAATTCTCCAACTATTCTTTATCTAGACCTATACAATTGAACATGACTGGAGAAAACCACTTGTGTTCCCTGGTTGACATTTTATGACCTCAAGGGACTCTTAGTCCTGCTCAGCAATCCTTCCTCATTGTTTTAGTCCATTTAGTCTCCTACTCTCTTTAATAAAAATTGACACTTTTTTCATTTTCCTTAAATCACTAGGATCTCTTGCCTATCTTCACTCTTAGACAATGACATTTATTCCTCTTCCACTGAGAAAATGGAGGTATCAAAAGGGAACACACCCTCCCCGCCCCACCAAATTTCTACCAGTATATCTACCTACCTACCTGTGACTGTGGCCATATAAATTAGATTTAAGGTCAGGATTAGGGTTGGGCTATGTACTCTTCCTTGGCTATTGTTACTATGGAGAAATTCTTCATTTTCCTACTCACAATAACTCCCTCTCCTTGTGTACTAGATTGCATCCCCCTTCACCTATTCAAAATATACTATTCTAGCAATTCTTCCATCCCCCTACTTCATCAGTTCTTTATCAGCACTGCTGCATGTTCTACCTTTAAAATATATCCTTAACTGTACTACTTTTTTACTATTATATTACTGTCCCTGGTATCCAGGCAACCAGTGTATCCTGCCTGGATTTTTGCAATATCTCCTGTGTCCCTCTGCTTCCCCTATTGCCCTCATATTGCCCATTCTCAAGGGAGCATTCAAAGAAATTTTGTTTACAAACAAGTCAGATTATGTTAATTTTCTGCTGAAATTCCTCCAATGATTTGCCTTCCTGGAGATCCAGTGAATATCTTTACAATGACATATAAGGTGCCAAATGATCTGCCTATCACTACCTCTCCGATCTCTGATCCCAACTCACTCTATTCCAGCCACCCCAAACATACATTATACTTCCAGGATTTTGCCATTCCTCTCCCTCTTCTTGGAATGCCCTTTCCAGTGTATCTGAAAGGTTTACTCCTTCAGCTTCTTTGGGAAATCAGTGAGGCCTCCTTGGCCACCTACATCAAATAAACCCTTTTCCACATCTCATGTTAATCCCTCCCGTGCTTAATTTGGTTTAGTTGCCTTCATAACACTCACCAACATATGACTCTCTATTTATTTGCCTATTTATTTATTGTCTGTCTTCTTATCCCCAACCCTTGCTAAAACTTCAGCTCCATAATGGGAAGAATTCAGGGCTCTGTTTCCCATGTCTGGTACTTGGTAGGCACCATATAAAGTTTTATTTCTACAGAAATAAATGAATAAACATAGTATTTGCTCAATTTGTGTTGAATGACTGAATCAATCATTTTCTCTGTGAGCTTCTACAACACTTAAGGTCTGTATCATGTCAGTTGGCACCTAATTACATACAGTTATTTTTATCAATGGCTACTATAAACTCCACACATATACAGATTATATTCTAGATTTATTTCACACTCCACACAGTGCTTTAATAGCACACAATTTCTGACAGGTGTTCATAAAATTCTGCATATAGAATAAAATACTCATTGATAACATGCATCTAAATGCTCCAAGAAAATGCAACAAACTTGCTATTATATTTCTCTCTCCTCCCTGTGTTCTTTTTTAAAAAACAAGCCTGATAAGAAGTAATAACGTTAGGAAACTGAATTCTCAGTCCTTCTTTATTCTATCCTGCTATCCAGAGATGTGCTTATCAGTAACAAAATGTAGATAAAGAATAACTGAAGAAAAAAGAAAAAAAAAGGCAGGAAAAGGAAGCCAGAATTGGAATTTCCACTGTATAAGAACAGCTTTTGGATTTCCCCTGAGGTATTGTCAGTTAATTAAAGATCATGTGATAGATTGCAGTATCTTCTGCTTCCTTCCAGTTAGAATATTCAATTCAATTGAAATGAGGCAATGTGGACTTCAAAGGGAATTAACACATCATATAGATATGCTCATTCATAAGATTTGAGCATTTTAGAAATTCAGCAGTTTGGTATATGACCAGAGATACACTATTACAAGCTTCAATAACCATAAATGACGTTATAATTTAATCAGGTAAAATGGAGCCTCGGAGCTTATTTTCTTTATTTCTTTGTAAAAGGACATTTCACCTTTTTTCGGTGCCTATTATTGAATTTAATGCAGCCCCTGTCAATAAAAGTTATCTTATATTTGACCCAGTAGTTCGTCACTGTAATTCATACTATCACCTTGACAGAGATACAGAGCAACTCTTCACAGGATCATTTTACTTAAAGACATGTATCAAGTCACCTTCTAACCTTATCCTCTCCAGGCTAAACTATGTCAACTGATTTATCTTGCCTTCACAGATTCTATTTTCTTACTGTAATAATTTATTTAAGTCTTCTCTATTTTCCCCTAAATTCCTAGCAATGTAGGAGCAAATATTTGAACATGTTATTTAAGAGGGTTTAAATGGTACACAGCATTGGGAAAGCAGTAAGAGCCCTGGCCCTACTGGAAGGAAGAGGAGCCTGGATTCCAGCACTATTTTGATGATTGATCAGAGGTTCCTTGAGATTACAAAACTGAGCTTCAATTTCTCCAAATTTAAAAACCAGAAATATCCTATTTTATCTAACAAGGTCTTTGATTGGGGTGGGAGAATGTTTGAATTCAAAGCATTTTGTAACTACAACTATTATTGTTTTATTTCCTGCTAACCATAGTCAAAAAGGAAATTCTGCCTATTAAATAAAAACTAGAAAAAGCCTTTTTACATATTAATATCTATTGAGAATACTACCTTTCTGTTTTCAAAAGAGTTGAAAACTATTAAATAAAGTATGATTCTGCACCTGTTTACTGGGACATATTTAAGTTTTTAAAATGTAGTATGTGCTGTTCTGGTTGTCATTAAAGCCAGTAATAGGGAGCAGAGGGGAATATTTAAAAATAACTAGTTAATTGTTGGTCTTAGTTTAAACTGTTTTCCCCTTCAAAATGTGACTGCATTTTGAATGTGTGGAATTAAATATAAGTGGGTATGTAGTTAGCCTGGCGAAGGGGGGAATTAGACAGAAAACATCTTTTTATATAACAGGCGTTTTATGTCTGATTTCTTTCCCAGCATGCTAAAAATGTAATCACCAAATGTGAAATAGAAATGCATGGAGTTTGGAATTTCCTCTTCACAGTGTTCTCCCCATCCCACATCAACAGACATACATCCTTCAAGTCTACACATTTAGTTTCTATTAAATATATCATTCAAACAAGGCATTTTCTCTTATGTTTCTTTTTACCCCTGCCTCAAAACATCTAAATTTCAAAAACCCTTTTCTTAAACATGTACAAAAAAAATATGATACTAGAAAGAACTTAAAACCTCAAACTAATCTGTGAAGTCTTTGAAGTTTACTGACTTACACTACAGGGAAACCACAGATATGCAATATTTGAATATTTCCAGTCAGTAGCATAAAATTAGTAGAGTTACACAAAGCAGTTGTGGACACAGAACCACCTGACCTTCCCATATCCAAAGATATGAATGAGTTCCAAGACAATGGGTAGTGTCTCTTCAACTCTGCAGAATTCATCCTAGGCTAAACACCTGCTATCAACTTTTAAACATCTACATTTCCAACTTCTTGCCCTAATTTACTTTAGTATCATGAAATTTCTTACAGTCATCCAAATAATTGTTTTCTTAAATCTTGAAGACTGAAAGGTAAGTTAAAAACAAATGTATATACACATATACATATACATATATATGTGTGTGTATATATATTTACTGTCCTATGAGTAGAGAGTTCTAGAAAAAATCTGTTTAAAGTTTCTTGGTTGTAAATACCAGGAACTCCCTTCAAATTACCTGAAGCAAAAGAAAATGTATTGTGGAAAGGTTGTATACTATCTTTTATGATTGTCACTTGAGGGATGGCAAAATTTCTCAGAAAAAAATATGTGTCAGCTGGGCAGGTAGCCTAAACTGGGTCTTCCAAAGGATCAAAGGAAAATAATAAAGCATACGCTTTGCTTCAAGAGTCTCACCTCCATTCTTAGAAAGTGTTTTCTTTTCCCCTGCTTTCAAGAACAAATGTCCTCTAAAGTAGTTGTCAGTTCCACACTTCTTAGAAACTATTGCTTTGTAAAATCACTCTGCTTTAGCACCTAATTTTTCTCAACTTCAGTTTTCACATTCCCAATTTGGAGATCAAGACGCCTGCCTCCCAGAGGTAAGATAGAACCACAAGATCAGACAAGCAAGTTAAAAAAAAAAAAAAGAAAAAACTATAGCAGTGCTTAGTGTGTAATTTGTGCTCAGTAAAGATTTTCAGCTGGGCATGGTGGTTCACGCCTGTAATCCCAGCACTTTGGGAGGCCGAGGCAGGTGGATCATGAGGTCAGGAGTTTGAGACCAGCCTGACCAATATGGTGAAACCCCGTCTCTACTAAAAATACAAAAATTAGCCGGGTGTGGTGGTGTGCACCTGTAGTCCCAGCTACTTGGGAGGCTGAGGCAGAAGAATCATTTGGACCCAGGAGGTGGAGGTTGCAGTCAGCAGAGATCAGGCCACTGAACTCCAGCCTGGGTGACAGAGTGAGACTCCATCTCAAAAAAAAAAAAAAAAAAAAAAAATTTCAACTTTTTTTTTTTCAATCATTAAGTCAAACTCAAAAGTTAGTAACATAATGAACCACTTCTCCCAAGGATGTATGGATGAAGAATAGAGTCTCTAGGAGTAAGGGCTTCATGTCTTTACCTCTCAGAGTCTATGTCATCAAGAACAATTATAAAATGTCCCATCAGTGTATTATCAGAGAACAGTGTGAGTTGAATAGACATGTACTACATTCTATTACTTTCATGATTCATATGACTTTCAACAAAAATGCTCTTCTGAATATACGTGTAGGTTACATAAAAGTTAAGAGTTCTAATTTGATTACTTATGCTTATTTTCTTAGTTATGTTCAAGTGTTTTTTCTGCATAAAATCATAAAACTTATAATTATGTGTGACTCATTTACTAAATAATTTTCCCGGTGGTTCTGGACTACTGAGTCCCTGTATAACTTCTGTTTGTTTTCCTGACAATTCATCAATATGCCACACAAAGTTATGGAAATTCTTCTGCATTACAGCTGACATCTTTCAATGACATGATGGAAAATGATGATCTTTAAGTCAACAGCACTCAAAAGGTAGCTAATCAGATTTTTAAATCTTTAGGGTCTGTAGAATTTAAAAGTCAGGAGGGCGGGCGGAGCAAGATGGCCAAATAGGAACAACTCCAGTCTCCAACTCCCCAACGTGAGCGACACAGAAGACCGGTGATTTCTGCATTTTCAACTGAGGTACTGGGTTCATCTCACTGGGGAGTGCCGGACGATCGGTGCTGGTCAGCTGCTGCAGCCCGACCAGCGAGAGCTGAAGCAGGGTGAGGCATTGCCTCACCTGGGAAGTGCAAGGGGAAGGGAATCCCTTTTCCTAGCCAGGGGAACTGAGACACACAACACCTGGAAAATCGGGTAACTCCCACCCCAATACTGCGCTTTAAGCAAACAGGCACGCCAGGAGATCATATCCCACACCTGGCCGGGAGGGTCCCACGCCCAAGGAGCCTCCCTCATTGCTAGCACAGCAGTCTGTGATCTACCTGCAAGGCAGCAGCGAGGCTGGGGGAGGGGCGCCCGCCATTGCTGAGGCTTAAGTAGGTAAACAAAGCTGCTGGGAACCTCGAACTGGGTGGAGCTCACAGCAGCTCAAGGAAACCTGCCTGTCTCTGTAGACTCCACCTCTGGGGACAGGGCAATAACAAACGCAGCCGAAACCTCTGCAGACGCAAACGACTCTGTCTGACAGCTTTGAAGAGAGCAGTGGATCTCCCAACACGGAGGTTGAGATCTGAGAAGGGACAGACTCCCTGCTCAAGTGGGTCCCTGACCCCTGAGTAGCCTAACTGGGAGACATCCCCCACTAGGGGCAGTCTGACACCCCACACCTCACAGGGTAGAGTACACCCCTGAGAGGAAGCTTCCAAAGCAAGAATCAGACAGGTACACTCGCTGTTCAGAAATATTCTATCTTCTGCAGCCTCTGCTGCTGATACCCAGGCAAACAGGGTCTGGAGTGGACCTCAAGCAATCTCCAACAGACCTACAGCTGAGGGTCCTGACTGTTAGAAGGAAAACTATCAAACAGGAAGGACACCTACACCAAAACCCCATCAGTACATCACCATCATCAAAGACCAAAGGCAGATAAAACCACAAAGATGGGGAAAAAGCAGGGCAGAAAAGCTGGAAATTCAAAAAATAAGAGCGCATCTCCCCCGGCAAAGGAGCGCAGCTCATCGCCAGCAACGGATCAAAGCTGGACGGAGAATGACTTTGACGAGATGAGAGAAGAAGGCTTCAGTCCATCAAATTTCTCAGAGCTAAAGGAGGAATTACGTACCCAGCGCAAAGAAACTAAAAATCTTGAAAAAAAAGTGGAAGAATTGATGGCTAGAGTAATTAATGCAGAGAAGGTCCTAAACGAAATGAAAGAGATGAAAACCATGACACGAGAAATACGTGACAAATGCACAAGCTTCAGTAACCGACTCGATCAACTGGAAGAAAGAGTATCTGCGATTGAGGATCAAATGAATGAAATGAAGCGAGAAGAGAAACCAAAAGAAAAAAGAAGAAAAAGAAATGAACAAAGCCTGCAAGAAGTATGGGATTATGTAAAAAGACCAAATCTACGTCTGATTGGGGTGCCTGAAAGTGAGGGGGAAAATGGAACCAAGTTGGAAAACACTCTTCAGGATATCATCCAGGAGAACTTCCCCAACCTAGTAGGGCAGGCCAACATTCAAATCCAGGAAATACAGAGAACGCCACAAAGATACTCCTCGAGAAGAGCAACTCCAAGACACATAATTGCCAGATTCACCAAAGTTGAAATGAAGGAAAAAATCTTAAGGGCAGCCAGAGAGAAAGGTCGGGTTACCCACAAAGGGAAGCACATCAGACTAACAGCAGATCTCTCGGCAGAAACTCTACAAGCCAGAAGAGAGTGGGGGCCAATATTCAACATTCTTAAAGAAAAGAATTTTAAACCCAGAATTTCATATCCAGCCAAACTAAGTTTCATAAGTGAAGGAGAAATACAATCCTTTACAGATAAGCAAATGCTAAGAGATTTTGTCACCACTAGGCCTGCCTTACAAGAGACCCTGAAGGAAGCACTCAACATGGAAAGGAACAACCGGTACCAGCCATTGCAAAAACATGCCAAAATGTAAAGACCATCGAGGCTAGGAAGAAACTGCATCAACTAACGAGCAAAATAAGCAGTTAATATCATAATGGCAGGATCAAGTTCACACATAACAATCTTAACCTTAAATGTAAATGGACTAAATGCTCCAATTAAAAGACACAGACTGGCAAACTGGATAAAGAGTCAAGACCCATCAGTCTGCTGTATTCAGGAGACCCATCTCACACGCAGAGACATACATAGGCTCAAAATAAAGGGATGGAGGAAGATTTACCAAGCAAATGGAGAACAAAAAAAAGCGGGGGTTGCAATACTAGTCTCTGATAAAACAGACTTTAAACCATCAAAGATCAAAAGAGACAAAGAAGGCCATTACATAATGGTAAAGGGATCAATTCAACAGGAAGAGCTAACTATCCTAAATATATATGCACCCAATACAGGAGCACCCAGATTCATCAAGCAAGTCCTTAGAGACTTACAAAGAGACTTAGACTCCCATACAATAATAATGGGAGACTTCAACACTCCACTGTCAACATTAGACAGATCAACGAGACAGAAAGTTAACAAGGATATCCAGGAATTGAACTCAGCTCTGCAGCAAGCAGACCTAATAGACATCTATAGAACTCTCCACCCCAAATCAACAGAATATACATTCTTCTCAGCACCACATCGTACTTACTCCAAAATCGACCACGTAATTGGAAGTAAAGCACTCCTCAGCAAATGTACAAGAACAGAAATTATAACAAACTGTCTCTCAGACCACAGTGCAATCAAACTAGAACTCAGGACTAAGAAACTCAATCAAAACCGCTCAACTACATGGAAACTGAACAACCTGCTCCTGAATGACTACTGGGTACATAACGAAATGAAGGCAGAAATAAAGATGTTCTTTGAAACCAATGAGAACAAAGATACAACATACCAGAATCTCTGGGACACATTTAAAGCAGTGTGTAGAGGGAAATTTATAGCACTAAATGCCCACAAGAGAAAGCAGGAAAGATCTAAAATTGACACTCTAACATTGCAATTAAAAGAACTAGAGGAGCAAGAGCAAACACATTTGAAAGCTAGCAGAAGGCAAGAAATAACTAAGATCAGAGCAGAACTGAAGGAGATAGAGACACAAAAAACTCTCCAAAAAATCAGTGAATCCAGGAGTTGGCTTTTTGAAAAGATCAACAAAATTGACAGACCACTAGCAAGACTAATAAAGAAGAAAAGAGAGAAGAATCAAATCGACGCAGTTAAAAATGATAAAGGGGATATCACCACCGACCCCACAGAAATACAAACTACCATCAGAGAATACTATAAACACCTCTACGCAAATAAACTGGAAAATCTAGAAGAAATGGATAATTTCCTGGACACTTACACTCTTCCAACACTAAACCAGGAAGAAGTTGAATCCCTGAATAGACCAATATCAGGCTCTGAAATTGAGGCAATAATTAATAGCCTACCAACCAAAAAAAGTCCAGGACCAGATGGATTCACAGCTGAATTCTACCAGAGGTACAAGGAGGAGTTGGTACCATTCCTTCTGAAACTATTCCAATCAATAGAAAAAGAGGGAATCCTCCCTAACTCATTTTATGAGGCCAACATCATCCTGATACCAAAGCCTGGCAGAGACACAACAAAAAAAGAGAATTTTAGACCAATATCCCTGTTGAACATCGATGCAAAAATCCTCAATAAAATACTGGCAAACCGGATTCAGCAACACATCAAAAAGCTTATCCACCATGATCAAGTGGGCTTCATCCCTGGGATGCAAGGCTGGTTCAACATTCGCAAATCAATAAACATAATCCAGCATATAAACAGAACCAAAGACAAGAACCACATGATTATCTCAATAGATGCAGAAAAGGCTTTTGACAAAATTCAACAGCCCTTCATGCTAAAAACGCTCAATAAATTCGGTATTGATGGAACGTACCTCAAAATCATAAGAGCTATTTATGACAAACCCACAGCCAATATCATACTGAATGGGCAAAAACTGGAAAAATTCCCTTTGAAAACTGGCACAAGACAGGGATGCCCTCTCTCACCACTCCGATTCAACATAGTGTTGGAAGTTCTGGCTAGGGCAATTAGGCAAGAGAAAGAAATCAAGGGTATTCAGTTAGGAAAAGAAGAAGTCAAATTGTCTCTGTTTGCAGATGACATGATTGTATATTTAGAAAACCCCATTGCCTCAGCCCAAAATCTCCTTAAGCTGATAAGCAACTTTAGCAAAGTCTCAGGATACAAAATTAATGTGCAAAAATCACAAGCATTCTTATACACCAGTAATAGACAAACAGAGAGCCAAATCAGGAATGAACTTCCATTCACAATTGCTTCAAAGAGAATCAAATACCTAGGAATCCAACTTACAAGGGATGTAAAGGACCTCTTCAAGGAGAACTACAAACCCCTGCTCAGTGAAATATAAGAGGACACAAACAAATGGAAGAACATACCATGCTCATGGATAGGAAGAATCAATATCGTGAAAATGGCCATACTGCCCAAAGTAATTTATAGATTCAATGCCATCCCCATCAATCTACCAATGAGTTTCTTCACAGAATTGGAAAAAACTGCTTTAAAGTTCATATGGAAGCAAAAAAGAGCCCGCATCTCCAAGACAATCCTAAGTCAAAAGAACAAAGCTGGAGGCATCACGCTACCTGACTTCAAACTATACTACAAGGCTACAGTAACCAAAACAGCATGGTACTGGTACCAAAACAGAGATATAGACCAATGGAACAGAACAGAGTCCTCAGAAATAATACCACACATCTACAGCCATCTGATCTTTGACAAACCTGAGAGAAACAAGAAATGGGGAAAGGATTCCCTATTTAATAAATGGTGCTGGGAAAATTGGCTAGCCATAAGTAGAAAGCTGAAACTGGATCCTTTCCTTACTCCTTATACGAAAATTAATTCAAGATGGATTAGAGACTTAAATGTTAGACCTAATACCATAAAAATCCTAAAGGAAAACCTAGGTAGTACCATTCAGGACATAGGCATGGGCAAAGACTTCATGTCTAAAACACCAAAAGCAACGGCAGCAAAAGCCAAAATTGACAAATGGGATCTCATTAAACTAAAGAGCTTCTGCACAGCAAAAGAAACTACCATCAGAGTGAACAGGCAACCTACAGAATGGGAGAACATTTTTGCAATCTACTCATCTGACAAAGGGCTAACATCCAGAACCTACAAAGAACTCAAACAAATTTACAAGAAAAAAACAAACAACCCCATCAAAAAGTGGGCAAAGGATATGAACAGATATTTCTCAAAAGAAGCCATTCATACAGCCAACAGACACATGAAAAAATGCTCATCATCACTGGCCATCAGAGAAATGCAAATCAAAACCACAATGAGATACCATCTCATACCAGTTAGAATGGCAATCATTAAAAAGTCAGGAAACAACAGGTGCTGGAGAGGATGTGGAGAAATAGGAACACTTTTACACTGTTGGTGGGATTGTAAACTAGTTCAACCATTATGGAAAACAGTATGGCGATTCCTCAAGGATCTAGAACTAGATGTACCATATGACCCAGCCATCCTATTACTGGGGATATACCCAAAGGATTATAAATTATGCTGCTATAAAGACACATGCACACGTATGTTTATTGCAGCACTATTCACAATAGCAAAGACTTGGAATCAACCCAAATGTCCATCAGTGACAGATTGGATTAAGAAAATGTGGCACATATACACCATGGAATACTATGCAGCCATAAAAAAGGATGAGTTTGTGTCCTTTGTAGGGACATGGATGCAGCTGGAAACCATCATTCTTAGCAAACTATCACAAGAACAGAAAACCAAACACCACATGTTCTCACTCATAGGTGGGAACTGAACAATGAGATCACTTGGTCTCAGGAAGGGGAACATCACACACCGGGGCCTATCATGGGGAGGGGGGAGGGGGGAGGGATTGCATTGGGAGTTATACCTGATGTAAATGACGAGTTGATGGGTGCAGCACACCAACATGGCACAAGTATAAATATGTAACAAACCTGCACGTTATGCACATGTACCCTACAACTTAAAGTATAATAATAATAAATAAATTTAAAAAAAAAAAGTCAGACATCGGAAATTATTAAAAGAAAAGATTGACAGTTCTGTCCACAGACTTTATTGATTATAATAAGATATTTATAAAACCATAACGCTAGAGAAAAAAGTACTATAAATGTTTTGCTATGAAAAATTCAGAGGCTGTTATGCAGGACGCCAAAGGCATGATAAAGGCTTTCATAAATCTCCAACATCAGAGTTCCAAAGATTGGGGAATTCTGAAAATATGCTAGGAACACCATCCTTGGGAAGAGATCACTCACTGGACCCCTTAGCTAGCCACTCCTTAAAAACACGGCAAAGACGAACAAGTTGGTAAACTACAACAGGTAATTCACCACCAGGTGATAAATGTCTCCTATGGTGAAAACCATTGTAGTAGGCAAACAAAGAGAAGGCATTTCTTGGAAGAGGTGATGGTTTCAGAATGTCTATAAATAGTGTATGTCTAGAATCTATCTATATGAAACATTCTTAAAACCTTGAAAGGAAAAAACCTAATATTTACTTAACTTTATTATCATCTACAATGGTGAAAGGGAGTAAATTGAATGGAAAAAAAAAAAAAAAGACTACCTGGTGAGATAATGTCTTATTTTATGTCTAGCTTAAGCATATTTATTTCTTCTAAGAAGAATACTTTATATCTTTAGCTGTGTAATTCAGAAATATGAATTGAACTGTACACAAATACAACCTGAGGGATAGGGGAAACATAGATTATATTTTCTATTTTGTATATATTGGAAATTAAAAGTATGCTTAGCCATTTCCTTGAATTTCAGTTCCCCAAACTGGGAAGCAACCAAGATGCCTTGTATAGGTATAAAGGGATAAACAAACTATGGTATATTATGCAGTGAAATATTATTTATTAATATAAAAATAAATGGCGCTGGGTATGGTGGCTCACGCCTGTAAACCCAGCACTTTGGGAGGCCGAGGCGGGTGGAATACTTGAGGTCAGGAGTTCGAGACCAGCCTGGCCAACATGGTGAAGTCACATCTCTACTAAAAAAAGTATCAAACAAATTAGCCGGGCATGTTGATGTGTACCTGTAATCCCAGCTACTTGGGAGACTGAGACAGGAGAACTGCTTGAACCCAGGAGGTGGAGGTTGCAATGAGCCGAGATTGCACCACCACACTCTAGTCTGGGCAAAAAGAGTGAGACTCCATCTCAAAAATAAATAAATAAATAAAATAAAAAATAAATAAAGATAAATGAGTTATCAAATCATGAAAAAACACAGATAAATCTTTAATGCATATTATTAAAGGAAACCATTCTGAAAAGGCTACATACTATATGACTCAAACTGTATCCTATATATTTTATTTTATAAAAAAGGCAAAACTATTGAGACAGTAAAACCACAGAGGGAGTGCAAGAATCAGTGGTCTCCAGGGGACTAGGGGTGGGGTTTGGGAGGGATGAACAGGTGGAGCACAAGGAATTTTTCAGGCAGTGAAACTCTTGTATATGATACTGCGATAATGGATGAATACGTGCCATTTAGCATTTGGCACAGTCCATAAAACCCCATGACACTAAGGAATGTAAACTACAGACTTCAGTTAATAGCAGTCTATCAATATTAGTTTATCAATTGTAACAAATCTACCACAGTAATGTGAGTTGTTAGTAAAGGGGAAGCTGAGGCAGGCTAGGGACAAAGTATATGGGAACTCTGTACTTTCTTCAGAATTGTTCTATAAATTTAAAATTGTTTTTTTAATGTCTATTAAATTTTTTTAATCACCAGGAAAATACTTGTAGTAAAGAATGTTAGGTTTCTTTAGTTTTTTGCAGCAGGAAAAACATAACCCAGAGGAACTCTGGAAGCATATCGGTAAGAGGGACTTGAGAGAGGCTTCTTAGAGGATTCAGATTTGAGCTTGATAATTCTTAAGAGGGATGAGGGATGCTGTTTTGCCTTGAATGCTGTCAAAGGTTAGAACAATGAATATCCGAATTTTTATCCTAAAGCAGGACTACTGATATGATTGGTTTAAAAGCCTAAAAATTTTGTCAGACAGTGTTTAAGGCATGTTTATAGTTGAGAAGAGTCTCCTTCTGTCTTCCCAAACATGGCTGCACAATCGTATTGTCTGAGTATTATTAGGCTGGTGCAAAAGTAATTGCAGTTTTATGCTATTACTTTCGATGGTAAAAACCACAATTATTTTTGCACCAATTTATACTTTTACTTCATGATCATTTATGTTGAGTTGGGAACATTATGGCTTAGATTTTTCTAAGACTCTTTTTAACTTGTTTACTATAATAATAGAGCAATTAAATAAATCATGCCAAGTCCACAGAAGCTGCTCGTTTGTCCAGTTGTCCTCTCATTTTCTAAGCAGTTTACAAACCCAAGACAGATATTTCAAAGAATATCTACTTATTCTACTTTGCAACCAAACTCTAAGGATGTTTTCACATGTAAGGAATGTAAAATTTGAATCAATTGACTTAAAAATACCAGAAAATTTTAATATTATCACTTATAGAAAGATACATGATTACGATACTTCTAGTTTTGGAAATTCTGATGCTTAATGACATCACTAAGGACCAAGGCTTTTTCCATCTTTTCAGTGTACAATCCTCAATGTGTTGGCTTTTACGATCAGGCTTGTCCCTTTATAGTCTCAAGAATGCTGCAAGCACCTTCAGGCGTTACATTCCCACACAACAATGCCCAAAGACTAGAAAGGAGAAAAATGCTGCACTTCTTCCTTATCCCTTTTTGAAACTGAAAATAATTTTTCCAGAAGTTCCCAGCAAATTTCCTCTTACCATGTGCATTTTCCTCTGTTTATAATGTTGTTCTTTAATCTGAAATACTATTACATATGTTATTGCATAAATTCCACACATCTGGGATTAAGTCCAGGTAATATTATTTGAATTCAAACCAGGGCTCAGCAAAAATTGGCTATACAATGCCAGCAAGGAAATATTTCAGGTTTTGCAGGCATCATAGAGTCTCTATTTCACATTCTTGTTTCTGTTTTGTTTCAATCAGTCCTAGCTTAAGGGCTGTACAAAAACTGGGTGCGTGCTGAAATTGGCACGCAGGCAGTAGCTTGCCAATCCCTGATTTAGCCAATTACTTTTCAGCAACAGTGACGATGCTAAACTATACAGTATTTAAAGGTTTGTATCGTAAGTCCAGTTCAATTCAACGAATATTTACTGAGCACCTCTTATGTGCCAAGCATGCAAAGTAGAGCTACAAATAAATAGTGCATGTTCCTATTCAGAGAAGAAGTGAACTGAGAAAAGATTATATAATCAGGGGGAGTCAAAAGATATAGTAAATCCTTACAGAAAGTTTCATTATAAAACACAACATAGCATCCTGAAATCCTGCATTCTTAAAAGCCCATATTCAGAAAAATACATTTTGTATTCATCTCTCCTTTTGAATTACTATTTTTCTTGATTATCTTCATATACAAGATTTTGTGAACATTTTTGTGTTGCTATTTAATATTTAGGTTGAGTTTCTCTTCTTTATGTTGTGTTCTTCCTCTTTCTACCCTGCATCTTATATGTACCCCATGAGTAAATTTATATTTCTTCATTGAGTGAGTTGGACAAAGCTTCTTGTCTGCATCTGGGAACCAATGGTTTATGTGAAAGTTAGAAATTTGATTATTAAATTGGAGCAGTGAAGGTGATATCTTTTATAGTATGGGGTATGCATCTTATATTCTTGAAAGAACTAATATTACATATTAATTTTAGTGCAAGTTTCACAATTTGTAACATAGAGTAATAGCAACTAGTAACAAGTTTGTGAATATTTAAAAAGAAAAATTATGCCTTGATCAGTTTTGAACAACTCAAACATTTCAGCAGGGAGCTGAAACGAACAATAAATTATTTCTCACTTGTATTACATGCAAGCTGTAGGTCAGCAATGGCTGATATGGGTCTGACCAGCCCTCCAACATCTCCTCATTCCGAATACAGACTGAAGAACGAAGAACGATCCCCTGTCTGGGCTATTTTGTTCTTATGGCAGAGAACAGGGGGAAAAAAAAAAAGACTGAGATGAATCAAGCAACCATAATAAAGATTCTCCATTTTTCTCTTCAGCAACAGTCAAGGAGGATAATAGAAAAGAAAGAACTTCTTGGAGCATGGAGCCAAAATGCGTGGGGAACAATGAACAGAACAGAACAGAACAGGGACTCCGTAAAATATCATTGCCTACTTTGTGGTAAGCAGTTCTTACAGCATTTTCCCAGATTATCAACTTCTGTGGCATGTGTGACTTTTTTGAGCTTCAAATTCTTTCTTCTCTCTGTCAGTAACAGGAGTCCAAGGACTTACTGATATATTAAACTGTCACAGTGTTTTTGTTACAGGCTTTTGTTACTTCTGCTAACATAAATTTCTCAAAAAAGTATTTATTTGTTTGTAATATTTATTATAGTCAGTACCATATGCAATCATTACCTCCACTGTTTGTATTTGAACATAGATAGCTCTTTCTTAATTTTAGGTAATTCATCTATCAGGTTTTGTGGAATTGTCCCATTCCCCCCACTCTCCTCCAAGCCATTTTGTTCATCTAAAAGACCACCTTAATCTATGAGGAAATCTGGAGCATAGCATGGCCATGTTTAGTATTTACCTTGAGACTGTAGTTCAAAAGTCTTTCTAATTTAATTTTTTACTGACTAAAATTGAAAAATCATTTCATTTTTTAATTTTGCAAATTTTAGAATTGCTAGGATCTCTATTTCCTTTCATTCCTACTTTCAAATACATCAATTCTTTTCTGACCTCAGTCTTCTCATAGTGCCTTCTCAAGTGCAACAAATAACAATCAACTCAAAATGCCAGTATTGTACTGTTTCGAAACTTTTTTGTCTGAAGCCACATTTTACAGTATATCAACTGTCTTCTGAACTATCTCAAACAAAATATTACAAAATGTTTTGCCACTCTATAAAAACAGTTTTCCAGTTTCAAAAAAAAAAAAGTCTCTCTTCCTCCTGGTGCCCAGCAAAATCTTATTAGATAGCTTTGTTAGAGCAGACCACAAGGTTTGAAAGCTATTTTCTAAAGTGGGTATTTTTATTGCTGTTACAACCCATATAGCTCAGTGAATTGCCTCAAAAATTTCTCTTACACTACATGTAAGCTGTGCTCAGGCTGTGGCTGCTGAGACACTGTTGGACTCTACTTGGCTCTGTTGCATGTCTTCCCATTCTAGGACGCAGTGTGAAGGTGCTGTCTGGGAGATGCTGTTTTTATGGTGGGGTCAAAAGCAAGAGGCCAAGGTGTATCAAGCGATCTCCTTCAAATATTCTGTTTGGATGTGACATATCTCACATTTGTTTGTATTCCATTATCCAAAAGGCAGGAAAATAGCCTCCACCAGAAAGAGGGACTACATGTCACAGGACAATGCGTGGAGAGGTAAAGACCTCTTACTGTGGAGGGAGTGACCACGTGCCCAGTGATGCAGTTTAAGACAAATGTCACACAGAAAGAGTCTCCTAGAGATTACAGTTCATGAATCAGTTACTCTGGGATCATAATAAGCATTCAAGTAGGCTATAAGGAATCAAATAAGCCTTTCCACTTTTCAGTTAACTTTGGAATCCTTAAGGATCGTGTATTCAAATAATCAACAAAGAGTCTGGATATCTCATTTTCTTCTTCCACTCTCATAACCAGCTCCCTCACCCACTCTCTACACCATCTTTATTGTTAAAGAAAATATAGGCATGTGCATGGTTAGAACAAAAAGTTTGGGGCCTATGATGGGAAAGTGCTTTTCTAAACAACATGTGCATTTGATGGGCAGAAAATTTGGTATTTAAGCCAATTTGTTTGTTGTCTCCATGGAATGTACCATCCCTAAAAAACATTCTTTAATTCCTCACTTGTAAAACAAATATCTGCTTACTTAAATAGGAATTTGGTGGTCAAGGTATAAAAAAAAAGGAGGAAACTCAACATTTTTAATAATTTGTAAAATTTTACTTCTGATATACTTACTTGTCCCTATAAATTTGAATGTTTCCATTTATATAAATTCTCAAGCTAAAAAATTTAAATAAACTGAAGCATTATATATATAAAATAAATATGTCACAATAGTCCCATAATAATTATATTTAGTTCCATTCTCTATGTATAGTTATGCCATTTTTATTGTATTTTAAAAGCTTAAAAAATATTTGCCATCATTTGGAGAGAACTTGCTTGGGTTTAGCTGTTATTAGAATAAAGGCAGTTTCTTCTTTTGTAGCAGAGCAAACTACTTTCTACTTGTCCTTGCAAAGCACACTTATATAGAGCGGCATTTATAAAGATTTCAAAAGAAGATTTGATGCCAAGTGCCACAGTAAAGGAAACACCACTAAAACTATAATTGTATACTTCAAGAAGCTAATAGGCCTTTAATAAAACACATTTCCCATTGAGATAAGTAGAGCTAAGTATTCTCATTCTACAGATGAGGGAAAGCAGGTTTAGGAAGGGTATAAAGTAATTTTCCCAATGTCAAAGGAGTCAGAAGTAGATCTTGGAATAGAGCCCTAATAGGTTACAGTGAAAAGAGAATTACAGAAATTATAAACCACTCACTCATATCATAGCATTTCTACTGCAGGAAAAACAGCCTCTGTCTCAGGAGTCTATTTCAATGGAGAACACAAAAATAAATAGCTAAGCATCAGAATTAATAAAGAAGAGTCACAATATCCATATCATTTCAATGCACATACAAAGCACAAAAACTAGAAAATGTGTATTATCACAGACCTTACAAGACTACCCTAAGCTCCTCTATTTTCAACAAGGGTGGCTACAATCATTTGTTAATTCACCTAGAAATCATTCTCAGTCCAGAGAACATATGTGTTACATTTACATATAGGGTTAATAATCCATATTATTATTTATCTACCATTTAATGTAATCATAATATTGGTAATAAAGATAAAAGCAAAACACAGTTACCAGTGAGCTCATTATGGAAGGTTGTAAAAATGATAAATGTTTCTTTCCTATTAAAAGTTAAATTTTATTAATACAAATTTGGTTGTTTTTAAAATTGTGTACAATTCTGGACACACATAATAAATATTAACACGAACTGGGTAATAAAGGATATAATGTTTGTAGTTTACTGAAATATTTGAACTCCTTTTCTAGAAAAAAAATATGAAATGTCCATTTTCATATCTATTATGTGTGCCTGAGGAACCAATAATCACAGTTCATTGCCCTCTGGCGAGACCATTAATTAAATACACAAATCATCTTTGCCTTACCTCAACCTTGAGAGGGCAGACTCCCTCAATTTCTAAAGAAATGCCAAAAATGTGCTTTTGTGGCTATTTTAATGCTTCACGATTCAAGAAACTACTTTAGCAGATCTCAGGAATATCTCAAAATATAACCTTATTCCTGCCTTTTAGTTATAAATGAATATGACTAATTTCCTGTCAATATCACTTAAGATCTTTGTAAATAAAACCTTTTGATCTCTGTGAAATTTAAATTATATACAATATCAGTATATTTTATACATAATATCAGTATAAAGTTCACTCGGTATGTATGTGTGTGTGTGAGAGAGAACTATAATATAGTAAGAATTATTCATAGCTAACATGTTAGAACCTTCATATTTATGAAATGCTGTTACTCAAAGTTATCACCTTGGAACACTTTAAGAGCATTCCAATGATGTTACCTCTCAAAACACCATAGCTATCAGCATAAATACTTACCAGTTTGGGGCTTCCTTTATAGTCATACCTTATGTTTAAGAAAAAATAATATGACACAAAAGGATTACACTTTTTTTTTTTACTGAACTAACTTCTAATTAATGTAAAGCTGCTTCCAAAAATTGAGGTCATTCTGCGAGTTTCACTCGGTATTACCATCCAAAATCAATGTGCCTTCTTCTGGACCTGCCCTCAGCCAGAGGGGAGGCCGCTGACCTAAAGGGTGAGTCCCAGGCCAGGCAGCATCCAACACAAGCTGACTTAAAGGAGCTTGGGTCATAACACTGGCTGGTAATCTGGCAGTACTCTCTGTGGCTTAAGGTGGTGGTGGGTACCGGGTGGGCTCCTCTGCCTTTAGAAAGGTGAGGGAAGAGTGGGAAGGACTGTGTTGGGGTTTGAGTGTCACCTCAACTGCAATACAACAGAATACCAAATAGACTTCTAAGGTTTTTTGACTGTTGTCCCTGACTCCCAGACAGCACCTTTGGGCCCATCCAGGGTCTGGTGAGCCTTGCTGCCCTGGAGGGAAGGACACAGGTATGGCTGGCTTTGCCATTTGCAGATTGTAGAGTTCCAGATACTTGAGTGAACATTGGCAGTAACCAGGGAGTGGTTACAGCAAACCTTGGGCAAGACCCAGTGCTGTGCTGGCTTCAGATCTGACTCAATACAGTCATTGAGATGGTCCTTGCATAATCTTTTCGGGTCATATTATTTTTATTAAACGTAAAGTATGACTATAAAGAAAGTCCCAAACTGATGAGTATTTGTACTGAGAGCTGTAGTGTTTTGAGAGGTAACATCATTGGAATACACTTAAAGTTTTCCATGGGGATAACTTTGAGTAACAACATTTCATAAATATGTAGGTTTGAGCATGTTAGCTATAAATTAGGTGGCTCAGAAAAAAAGAGAGAGAGAGAGAGGCAGAGAAAGAGAGACAGACTCTTTTTGTTTGGGAGAAAGTACAAGAAGAGAACAAGAGTCTCTGGTAATCCAGAGAATTCTCTTGGATCTTGTCTAAGACCATCAAGATGATATCTCTACAAGTCTGCAAGAAACACAGTGTTACTGGCTTGGAATGTCCCATAAAGCAATATAGCTTAGATCACAACACCCAAGTCTTTTCAAATATCTGGAAAGTCTTCCCAAGAAGGATGGCTACAAATAAGCCCACCGCAGTGAAGACTACATTAAGTGCCTACCTCTTCAAAGCCCAGACAGTGAAGAACATCTAATAACATCAACAACATCCAGGAAAACTTAACCTCATCAAATGAACTAAATAAGGCACCAGTGATCAATCCAGAAGAAACAGAGATATATGACTTTTCATAGAGAGAATTTAAAATAGCTGTATTGAGGAAACTGAAAAAAATTCAAGATAAAACATACATAGAATTCAAAATTCCATCAGATAAATTTAACAAAGATTGAAATAATTAAAAAGAATCAAGCAGAAATTCTGGAGCTAAAAAATACAATTGGCAAACTGAAGAATGCCTCAGAGTCTTTTAATAGTAGAATTGATCAAGCAGAAGAAATAATTGGTAAGCTTGAATGCAGGCTATTTGAAAATAGAAAGTCAGAGAAGACAAAAGAAAAAAGAATAAAAAACAATTAAGAATGCCTACAGGGCTGAGCACGGTGGCTCACACCTGTAATCCCAGCATTTTGGGAGGCGGAGATGGGTGGATCGCTTGAGACCAGGAGTTCAAGACCAGCCTGACCAACATGGTGAGATTCTATCTCTACTATAAATACAAAAAGTAGCCAGGTGTGGTGGTGCACTCCTATAATCCCAGCTACTCAGGAGGCTGAAGCACAAGAATCACTTGAATCTGGGAGGTGGAGGTTTCAGTAAGCCAAGATCATGCCACTGCACTCCAGTTTGGGTGACAGAATGAGACTCTGTCTCACAAAATAAAAATAAATGCCTACAGGATATTAAAAAAATAGACTCAAAAGGGAAAATCTAAGAGATATTTCCCTTAAAGAAGAGATAGAGAAAGATAAAGGACTAGGAAGTTTATTCTAAGTGCTAATAATAGAGAACTTCCTAAATCTAGAGAAAGATATCAATATCTAATTACAAGAAGGTTATAGAACACCAAGTATTTTACTCATAATATCCATTTTACTCATAATATCTTTAAAGATGAGCTGTGACTCACTCTAATGTTGTTATTGATTTGGTGTGAGTAATCTCTAGACTATTCCTAGACATTGGGTTTTCAGAGTTCACTGTCAAGAAAATATCATTCATTTATAACCCACCTCTACCTAGAAGCCACTCAGTTTATAGTTCCTTCCAGTAATAGCATTCTTCAGTTTGAGAAATACTCAACAAAACACTTTTCTTATATCAGGATTCTTTATTTTATTTTCTAAAATATTGAGATTTTATAATTCTAAGAAATTAGTAGTATATATTATGCTCCTGAGAACATTTGCACACAGAATCTGCCTCTTTAGAAAATATTTTGGTCTTATTATTCAAGGGGAAACTCTTTCTCTTCCTGTCTCATATAAAGCTCTAATACAATTGAGTCATATGGATAGCACTTTTTGCATCTGACAGACAAATTCAAACATAATATCCAGAAAAAATGCACATATTTATGGAGCTCTCTAAAATAGGCAGCAAGCAAGGAGTAATTATATTAACTTACAGCAAAATTGTCTGTAAAATTAGGATACCCTGTTGATATACTAGGCCAAATTCACAATCATCTCAAAAATCTCTTTGATCTCTTGCCCTCAAAATGCTTTAGAAAAATCTTAAATATGCACTAATTCTATTTTCTTCTTTAAAATTTCCTCTTCCATTGTATGGTCAAATTATTTTTTTCCACAAGTATCTCCCTGTCTGTATCAGTTAGGGTGCTTTCAACTACAAGTAAATCAATGCGTGTTCAAACAAAAGTCACAGGAATAATGAGGAGTTCTTCTTCTTACATAAGAAAGGTAAAGGCAAGGTGAGTCCAGGACAGTTATTTGGCAGCTTAACAAAGTGAGGCCTTCAGTTTGGTCATTCTGTAATTTTTTGTTTGTTTGTTTTCCTTTTATGGTAATAAAATGGTTGAAACAATTCCAAAAAATATTCTTACACCAAAACAAAGATAAAGAGAAATAAAGTTACAAGGAATCATACATCACCATATATGTAATGAACAGTATTAATACACAAATGTTATCATATTGTCATATTGTTTCTATCATCTGTCATTTTCTTTTGATAATAGATTGTTCTCACTTTAGCCATTATAAAGAATATATTTATAAAAGCTTGTTTTTACTAATTGAATGGTACTTAATTTTGTGGATGTCAAATTAATTAACTACTTATACATTTTCCTGTGTGTTCTTTGCCTTTTTTTCTTTGTTTTCTTATTGATGCAAACCTCAAATGTACTGGAGATGTCAACAGTGTTTATATGATATATGTCTTGTAACTATTTTCTCAGTTTATCAGATGACTTTAGATTTTGTTGTTTCCATTTTTTCACATTGAAAGGATTGTAATTTTCATGTAGTCAGATCCATCAAATTTTCCTTTTAGAACTAATCTTTGTTACTTTCAAAATGTAATGCTTGTAAATACTGCTGCAATAAACATATGTGTCATGTGTCTACATAGTACAATAGTACAACATATCCTGTGGGTATATACCCAGTAATGGGATTGCTGGGTCAAATGGTATTTCTGGTTCTAGATCCTTGAGGAATCGCCACACAGTCTTCCACAATGGTTGAACTAATTTACACTCCCATCAACAGTGTAAAACATTCCAATTTCTCCACATGCTTGATGGCATCAGTTGTTTCCTGACTTTTTAATGATCACCATTCTAACTGGCATGAAACAATATCAAAGACTTGGAATCATCCCAAATGCCCATCAATGACAGACTGGAAAAATAAAATGTGGCACATATACACCATAGAGTACTATGCCACCATAAAAAAAGATGAATTCATGTTCTTTGCAGGGACATGGATAAAGCTGGAAACCATCAACCTCAGCAAACTAACACAGGAACAGAAAACCAAACACCACATGTTCTTACTCATAAGTGGGAGTTGAACAACGAGAACACATGGACACAGGGAGGGGAACATCACACACCAGGGACTGTTGGGGGTTCGGGGACAAGTGGAGGGAGAGCATTAAGACAAATACCTAATACATGAATGGCTTAAAACCTAGAAGACAGATTGATAGGCGCAGCAAACCACCGGCACGTGTATACCTATGTAACAAACCTGCACATTCAGCACATGTATTCCAGAACTTAAATAAAAGGTAAAAATGTGCTTCTTGGTCAGGCATGGTGGCTCACACCTGTAATCCCAGCACTTTGGGAGGCTGAGGAGGGCAGATCACTTGAGGTCACGAGTTCAAGACCAGCCTGGCCAACATGGTGCAACCCCATCTTTACTAAAAATTAGCCAGGCATGGTGGCAGGTGCCTGTAGTCGCAGCTATTCAGGAGGCTGAGGCCGGAGAATTGCTTGAACCTGGAAGTCAGAGGTGGATGTGAGCCAAGATCACACCACTGGACTCAAGCCTGAACTACAAAGCAAGACTCTCTCTCAAAGAAAAAAGAGAGAGAGAAAAAAAAAGGCAGGGTGGGGCCTGCAGGTTTACTTGGTTCAAATCCTAGTCTGTCATGTATTAGGTAAGCTGAGTTGGGCAATTTAATTAATTCTTTGTGACAATACATTTAAATTACTTAGAACCCAAATACTTGACTAGTCTAATACTTTTATTATACATATTAACTTTTTGAAATTTCAAACCATTTGCATTTAATTTCACACATTACAACTTATAGAGTCAACTTTAAATTTTCAAATGGTTAGCCAGTTGGCTCAAAGCCATTTAAGTCAAATAATTCTTTTTTGCTGATTTGAAATGTGATCTTTATCATAACTATATTTCTTACCTGATTTGTGTGTTCCTAGGTTTTCTATTTTGTCACATTTCCTTGTATTTCCTATAATTTTATCTTTATTTTAATACTGTGCTTCTTAGTCCAAGAAATTATCGGTTGGACTTTAATATTTTAAAAAATTTCTTTCCTTCTTTCTTTCATTGAAACAATTTGCCTTGCCAATCAAAATTTTCTAATATTAATACAATTCATATCTTCTTATTGTTGGCACTTTCCTAGTATATCTTTGTTCTCACTTTAGTTTTTTACCTTCCACATGTCTGAAATATTTTATTGTAGCTACATTTATTATATACAACCTATAACCTGGGCTTTTGTTTTTAACCCAATCTGTTTTTTATTTTTATTTTTGGAGACAGAATCTCGTTCTATCCCCCAGGCTAAAGTGCAGTGGTGCAATCTTGGCTCACTGCAACCTCCGGCTCCTGGGTTCAAGCAATTCTCCTGCCTCAGCCTCCCAAGTAGCTGGGATTACAGGTGCCCGCCATCAAGCCCGGCTAATTTTTGTATTTTCAGTAGAGACAGGGTTTCGCCATGTTGGACAGGCTGGTCTCCAACTCTTGATCTCAGGTGATCCGTCCACCTTGGCCTCCCAAAGTGCTGAGATTACAGGTGTGAGCCACAGCGCCCAGCCCAATCTACTTATTTTAATAAATATATGCATATAACCCATTTGCAAATACTGAAATGTTTCCTTGAGGTTCCTATTTTGCATCCTGTTTTCTGTTTTTAATTCTTTTTTCAATAAATGAAGCTTTTGCTTTGTTTTCTGTGTATTTGTATGTATATGTGCATATGATAGTTTGTTGTTTCAGTTCTACTGGCTATATCACTAACTTTATATAATAAGCTAAAAATCCAATTTCTTTATTCACCACCTTTGGTAATGGCTGTTGATATGTCTTCTCTATGAATGATGGGATATGAGCACATTCTCTGGGACTTTCCTCCCACTCCTAGCAGTCAACAGCCAGTAGAGCAGAAGGTTGGCCACACTTCTAGCTCTAGCACAGTGCCAACCCTTCCTCTGAGCTTATCTGTGTAGTGCACAAATAAACATACCAAGAAGGCTGCCAAGGTCCTTTTAGCTCACTTTCCTAGCTCAGGATGTCATGTGCTGCATTGTGACTTGGTTTCTACCTAAAGGCTCAGTTTTATGCCTACACAGTATATTGGTGTAAGACTCCAGCTGGTTTGAATCTGCTTATTCATTTGCTGTGCAGTTATACTAGATGTTTGCATTAGGGCTCTGTGATCAGAAAGGGCAGAAGAGTTAAAGCAATTATATTTGAGAGCAAATAAGGTTTGCTTCATTGTTATCATGTTTTGTATCTCTGGCAAAGGAAGTGGCTTACTTCAACAAGTGACTACCTAAGACTGCTCTCTAGTTGATAGGGTGGTTTAAATTAGAAACAGAGGGCTACTTTCATGAGGAAAGGATCTGGGGACAAAAGGAGACATTTTACTGGCTGAGGAAAGCCCTGATAAAGGCTAAGTTCTCACATCAGAACAAATGTACTTTAAAAGTTACCTTTCCAAGTCTTTGCTATTGTGAATACCATCATTCTTAGCAAACTATCACAAGAACAGAAAACCAAACACCGCATGTTCTCACTCATAGGTGGGAACTGAACAATGAGATCACTTGGACTCGGGAAGGGGAACATCACACACCGGGGCCTATCATGGAGAGGGGGGAGGGGGAGGGATTGCATTGGGAGTTATACCTGATGTAAATGACGAGTTGATGGGTGCTGATGAGTTGATGGGTGCAGCACACCAACATGGCACAAGTATACATATGTAACAAACCTGCACGTTATGCACATGTACCCTAGAACTTAAAGTATAATAAAAAATAAAAAATAAAAAAAGAATTGTAAAAAAAAAAAAAAAAAGTTACCTTTAAGCAGAGAAATGAGGGAAACGGGTGTAAGAGGAGCAGGGAAGTCAACAGGGGTGGCAGGGTTCTCTCAAACACTTAAAATAGTTCTTGTCGGATATGTTCAGAAGTCATTATGAACTAAAATAATTATTATAGTTCAAAGCATTTTAGAGTTTAACACACTCAGATACAAATATCCTTTGTCAGAAAAAGGTAGAGGTTGATTTAAAAAATTATACTTCAAAATACAAGATTAGAAGGAAAAAAAATATTGACCAGGCATGGTGGCTCATGCCTATAATTGCAGCACTTTGGCGGGGGCTGAGGCAGGCAGATCACTTGAGCTCACAAGTTCAAGACCAGCTTGGGCAACATGGTTGAGCTTACAAGTTCAAGACCAGCCTGGGCAACATGCCCAGAAACCCCAGTTCTATAAAAAATACTAAAAAAAAAAAAAAAAAAAAAAAAAAAAATTAGCTGGGCATGGTGGTGAACACCTATAGTCCCAACTACTCTGGAGACTGAGTGGGGAGCTTGGCCTGAGCCCTGAAGGCAGAAGTTGCAGTGAGCCAAGATTTCGCCACTGCACTCTAGCCTGGGCAACAGAGGGAGACCCTACTTCCAAAAAAAAAAAAAAAAAAGGAAGTAAAAAAAATTGTACTCTAGATTTTTGCTTCCACTATTTCTCTCACACATATATATGTAAATTATATAAAAATATTTTTAAATTATATATATTTATTCTATATCGTATATATTATATGTAATAAATATATAATTCATAGTTTATATAACAGATATAACAAAATTATTTACTTATAAAAACATATTTATATAATTTATATATACATTTACATATTTATATATTTTATAAATATATGATATATTTATATATTGTCTATATATGTATGAAAGAGAATAATACATGTATATATAGGCATATATGTGTATATAATGAATAAGAAGGCACTAAAGCAACCATCTCCAAATCCTTTTGATATTATCAGGCAACAGCAGCTGTTAACAGCATAAAGCAATATTATCATGATGGATACTCATGTGCTATTTTAGAATTCTGTTAACTAAACCATACACGGTGGCGAGTGTACTTTAAAAAAGAAAACCAACAAAATATTTCTCTTTTTAATCTTCTACCTGTTTTGAAATTGCCACATAATCTTATTGCTTTCTCAACCCACTCTGCCACCGTGGGTGGGATATAAGAGAGAAAAGCTATGGGACTTAAAAAAATGACACTTGTCCTCATGGCTTATATTAAGCCCTCAAAGAAATGAAACACCTTTAAATATGTTATTGTATCAGATATAAGCTTAAACACAGTTGGTTAGAAGATATTTAAAATGTGATTCATCCACTATTAATCTCTTAACCTCCTCTGCAGGGAGTTGTCACTGACAAAGAACAATCTGGAAGGCTTTCAGAGTCTGATACCTCTGCTGCAAACATTTCAGATTAAAGTCCCTGATGCTTATTCAGAAAAATTCTTGATCCTTCCAGTGGCCAGTTTTGGCACTTGAAAAACAGAGAGAAAGTTGGTGGTAGGCTACTGAAGGGAAACATTTTTAAAGGAGAAAAAATATATATATATATTTTTTTTATACAGACACACACATATATATGCTACAAGCAAAAGAAAACTGTAGGGAATCTAGCTAACTATGTGTGGCTAGATGAAAATTTATCCCGATGAAAATTAAACAATGGCATTAAATTCTTCTTGTCTTCTTTTTCTGGTAAGTGTCCGTGATTGTCTATTTCTGAAAGACTCTCTTAAGGGTGGGACAAACACCATCACCTCTTCTCACTAAAAGTACTTTATAGCTGAGTTTATTAAGTTTAAAAAAAATAAAAAAAACCAGAACCTTGTTTATTTCAAAGTAAACACATACATTCAATTTAGCCTCTGTCTTCAATTTTGTACTTTCTATGAAAATTATAGTTTTTAAAAAAGATTTAGGTAAAAGTTATAATCTTCAACTGAAACGGAAGATATTGATAATTGTGTTAGTCTTCTTTTAGAGGTATTAAAGGTTATGATTACAAAGGATTCTTAATTGAATACTTCCTCCCTTTACTGATACTTGAGTCCTTTCTGTATTTTTTATATTGCCTAAACCACAGAATAATTCATTCAATATGGATTTTCTCTGATAACATATTTAGAAAACAAGACTACCTATGTCATGATGGTGGTCAGCTTAGTGTCTGTCTGACTTTAACTTTTGTTTATTGTTTACCAAGTGCCTAGAATGGTTCTTTGCATGTAGAAGGCACCAATAAATATTATTCAACAATGAAAGGATGAAGGAATGCAGTCGCCCTTATATCTCTTCCCAGGAGCTTGCCTAACTTTTGTGTCACTCACCAAGTAATTACTGGGCATCTACATACAATGTATCAATCCAGGGTTTCAGTGGCAGAGAAGTCATGGTATTCCGGTTGCTGGGGATCCTAGTAGAGGAAATTTTGACAAACAACTTCAATGACTGCTCACACTGAGATAACACTGAGGGCTGTGGGATCAGGCTGAGGGGTATCTCACATACTCTAGGGACTTTAAGGAACATTTTCCCAAAGAAAAGTGCATCTATATACTGAAATGTGAAAAGAGATGAAGAATAGAAGTGATTGATAGGGAGTGTGGAGATAGAGCATCAAACAGAGGAAAGTGTACATGAAAAAAAAAAAACAAACCTGAAGACATGACACAGAGCTTTTATGGAACTAAGAGAAACTCAGTAAGTCAGGAGAAGAGAATGTGAAGGAGAGAGGAGAGACAGGGGAGGCAAGCAGGGCCAGAATGCCACCTTTAGAAAGACATAAAAGGCTTCACTCTGGACCGTGTGGCTTGTCATACTACTTTGTTTCAAAATGTGAAATTCATTAGGGGCATATAATTTGTCCTCAGAGTTCAAGGTTATGTCTTCTTGGTCTCCTAAGTATTATCATGGTTAAGGGCAGGTGTGTCCAATCTTTTGGCCTCCCCGGGCCACATTGGAAGGAGAATTGTCTTGAGCCACACATAAAATACACTAACACCAACAATAGATGATGAGCTTTAAAAATCACCAAAAAAAAAAAAAATCATAATGTTTTAAGAAAGTTTCTGAATTTGTATTGGGTCGCACGTAAAGCCGTCCTGGGCCACATGCGTCCTGTGGTCTGCAGTTGGGACAATCTTTGTTTAGGGTTTATTGGCTAATGCTGCAGAGTTCTCATAAAGTCTATGTTTCTAATAGCCAGAAATAGGCTACAGAAATGACATCTTCAGTAGGCCCCCAAGTTTTCAGCACATGCAGAGCACTATGTATGTGTGTGTGTGTGTATATACATATATATATACACATACAAATATATATATACATACAAATAGATACACACACACACATATATATATATTTGATGATGATATATGTTTGTTAACCCTGCCGTGCTTTGTACCTGCTGCTCTTGCATTAAATTCCTTCACTATCATTGTCCTCTATAGATGTATATACTAAAGAGTATAAATATGGGGAACTCAATATTGCCTGGTTTGGAATCTAGCCTTCTGGCCTCCTTCTCCTCACTATTGCTCGAATCATGAGGACGCTCACAGCATCTCACAGACCCTTCCTGCCAAAATTCCTGATGTCCACAACAGACACTGCATGAAATCTCAGTATGAAAGCAAATTCGACTCCCTATTCTCTTCTGAGATTCTCCTTTCAAAGTGGTTTAACTCAGAACATTTCACAGATTCTTCAAACATAGCAATGGTATTTGCTTACATTATTTTCAAAACTCTGACCAACCCCTTTTGGAGACAGTTTTGCTTACATGTGTGGAAACAAGTCAGCTTATTTTTATACAGCAGTAGAAGCAAGACCAAGAACTGATAACCATTTTCTTTTTTCTCTGGGTAAAAGTAAAGTCTGACATGAGTTCACACACACTGCAAAAAATGAAGATAAGAAATGACAAGTAGCTCCAGAGGAATTGATTTTAGACTGTTTAAATCTGGACGAAAAAGAAAAAATTTCTACTAAACAAATTTTCATCAAATACGCCATGGTCTCTCAAAGACATCCTTACATTTAAGAAGTTAAAGAATTTTTTTTTTTTCCTGAATGCTAATAGATAGCTCACTGCAGTATGCTGAAGCAGTTCATAATAACAGAGAAAACATGACATTTTAGAAGCAGGTATAATGGTCTTGGATAACTGAAAAGTCTCTGTTCATAAAGCCGATGAGCTTGCTTAGCAAGAGTGAGTTTAATTTTGGTCTGGGGTCAATCAAGAAGTGATTACCAGCTCTGTGTAAAAAGCCTATCTATTACTTGCTACTGATAGCAAAAAGAACAGGATTTAGGCTTAGAATGGAAGGCCGCCAAAAAGCTATTTGGAATTTTCAGAAGGAAGGGAAATAGACTGAGCACATAGGCTTTCATTTCCTGTGCTTTCCTTTAAAACAACCAGGTTGGATAGGGAGTGTCAGAAAGTTATCAAACTGGAAATCAAACTGGACAGACAGATGGTCAGGAGATATGAATTTTGGTCCTGGCTTGGATTTCAGTTGCATGATCCCAAAAAAGTCATTTACCTTCCCTGGGCCCTATATTTCTCACCCATCAATTGAATAATTGAACTAGATTGACACTATGCTCTAGTCTGTGAGCTTCAGGAAAATCAGAACCATGTATTTCTTGTTAGCCTCAATAGCTAGCAGAGGGCATGGCACATAGAAAGCATCCAATAGGTATTCCTTCATGTAAATAGAAAAACAATTGGTTAAATTTCTCTTAATAAAATAAAGTTATATTCACAGATATGCATAGAGACTAAAATAATTCATAAAAGATAACAATGATACACATTGAATGATAAGAATATCTAGTTAGATAACTGAAGGAGCCACACAGAACTCAAACTATTAAGCTTAATTAAAATAGCACTTTTACATATAATCCAACTAATAAGTATATCTAATATTTTCCAGCAGGTTTATCTAGATAGCAATTTAAATAGGATATTGCTCAGGAAGCAAGTTTTGTTTTAGTTGAAACCTTAATGATAAAAATGATCGAAAGCCAAATAACTGAGGGAGGAGACCAGATTATTGGCTGCAGTGAAATCTAATTGCATTTTTTAAAGGCCTCATCTAGACACCAGAAAGAGCTACAGAGACAGAGAGACAGAGATTGGCAACAGCTCTATTTACATAAAATTTCCACACGCCTATGATTACCATGCCATTTATTTTCCATGAAGTTTCAGGTTACATTCACACCCCTTTCAAAGAGATGGGATACGGTATGGTTGAAAACACTTATGAACCTTGGTATCAACCAAAATGTTGTGGCCAGAGGGTGATAGCCCCAGAAGTTGTCAGAATATAACTTGGCAGGAGGAGACTATGGTGGAAGAAAAGAAAAAATCTTTGGAAATGCCACAGCTTCATTTAAGTGCTTTCCCTGGTTACCAACATCTCAACTAGCCATCTTTACATTGTAAGTAATGCATTTCCTGGTGAATCAACCATTCACCATCAACCATTTGATAAATGAAACAGAATACTGAAAACAAACACAGAAGGTATTTGTGGGGAAGGAGAAGCTCTCCTAACCAAGATACAGCAGATAATGACATACACACAGAAAACATAAGGACTTCTTATGAAATTTTCCTAGAGCCAGAGTTTTCAATATGAGCCTAGAAGTTAAAACAAAGATCTTCAAGCCACATAGTAACTTTCTTGACAGCTAAGCCTTGGGCTCTTTTCATGGGGTTTTACCATTTCCACATCATCAAGAAAATGTAATGTTGAACTTGTATTGTCCAAAATATTAAGATACCCTAAAGGGGAATTTTGTTTGTAAAGCCTCAATAAAATATAACAAAAGGACACATTCCTCTCTGTGCTAATAGGAAAAGTTGAGGATTAATTATTTTCACAGCAAAGTCTATAGTATCTTAAAACAGCAAACACTGAAAATGAATGAAACCTTGAAAATTATTAGTCTGTAGATAATACTGTGGTCCCATCTACTCCAACATGAAAAGAATAGAGCGTTATCACCTTGAGTCAAATTACTGTTTGTTTCCAAACCAAATGATAAAGACAAGTATATGGTAATGTCTGGGTATCTGTTCCAGAATGAATCTAATTCAATTAGAATTAGTCCTGATATAGTCTGTTTGCATATGGAAGTTCTGATTTGTAAATTCCTTTGGGGCCTAGTTATTTTCCTGTTGTTTGTCTGACATGAGTGGCTGCTATTCCCGAGGTTACATGATGTTCCCAAATGGCTTCTTTTGCTCTAGTCATAATGCCCATATGGAAAGAAAAGAGAAAGTACTTCCCTCCTTAAAACATACTTCCCAGAAGATACACAAGTACTTCTCATGTTCCATAACTGAAACTTAGTTATGAGATGATACCTGACAGCAAGAGAAGCTGGAAAAATGTCTTTATTGTAAGCAGCTATATATCCTTGTCAATATATAGGAGACGGTGGAATAGTAGAGGACTATAACGCAACACTTATTTTTTAGATGAATAGTCAATATATACTGTTGTTAAAAGTACAGAAGAAATATTAACCTCACAGCTGTTGCAATCAAGTTGTGTTGAATTGAGACCCATTTTGTATCTTCTTCCAAGTCACTATCATTTCTACTTTGGTTTGCTGGACAGTTAGGAAAACTTGCTGATCTTTATGGCTTACTTTTTTCCTTTCCCATTTCTCTGCCATTGCCCCTGCAGTCCATCTTCACATGGTGCCAGAGCAATTTATTAAAACCTGAGCAGATCATTCACTCCTATGATGGAAATTTTCCAATACCTCCTTCTTTTGCTCAAAGAATCATTCCCTACTATGATCTCCAAAGTCTTATGAAACCTGGTTGCCCTCATTTTCTAACTGTCTCCCTTTGCTCACTTCAGGCCAGCCAGAAATATTTTTATTTGCTACTCCTTTTTCACACCAAGAACTCTCTTAACCCAAGGATTCCGCACTTGTTTCTTCTTCCTTAATACGTCTTGCCCATATGTCCACGTGGCTAATTCCCTCATCTTTTTCATGTCTCTCTCAAATCACTCCTTCCCAGTAGGGTATTATCTGATCTCCTAGTTAAAATTAACTACCCGCCCCCACCCACACACACACACCAAACTAAATCTTGCTTTCTGGCTTTATTTTTCTCTAGAGTCCTTTTCACCAACTACCACTATTATTGACATGACATATTTGCTTTAATTTCTGTCTTTCACAAACACTGTGAAAGCAGGGATTTGGAGCATTTTTGCTCACTACAAACTTAGTGCCTAAAATAGTACTAACAATATAGTAGATGCCTAATAAGTATTTGTTAAATAAATTAAAAACATGTTATATCTAAGCCTGGAAACATAAAGCATGATCCATGTGAACTCTTCTTATCTGCTATTTTGTTTGCTAAGCCAGATACACAATAGAGGCTTGTTGATCTTTAAATCCCATTTGCTCTTAGATTTTCCCTATTTTTGTTCTATTTATGCGGTATCACAGATAAGTTGGATGAGAATCCACATTGGACTAAATATTTGCTCTTTTGAGAATTTGCCAGTTTAAGCATTTTAATTGGCCTATTACACACGGCTGAATGAGTCAAGTGATTCACCATGGCTAAATCCCATTTGACTACATGGGGATAATGCAGTATTTTAGCACTCTTTCTTTCTAGATATTTAAGATTTCTTGGTGTATATATTATCTTTGAATTTAAATTCTGCCTGCCATTTGGTAGTGTCTTTTTTAGCATTTTCCTTAGTGTAAGGAACATCTTCTTTTGTGTGTCCATGTGAGACTAAAAAGTCATAGAAGGCCTAGATATACATAACATTTGTTTCAGTGTATCAAAATCATTTTCTGGTATTACAGTACATGTGGGGTCCTATTGTACAATATGCTTTCATTTCATTTATAACCACACTGAACAGGAGTGACAATGTGGAAATGAAAAGAGTTTGCCCTTGTTCAGCTTGAGAAATTGCATCTGACATGAAACGAAAGGAAATATGTGAGAATGTTGAAAAAAAGAAAAATGGTGAAATTTGTCAGAGGAGAAAATGACATTCTTTGCTTCTCTTCTCAAGGAAAAATATTATCATATTCCTTACCAATTAAAAGTATTGGCATCATTTACAAGTTCTTTCTTATTATAGTTTGCTTTGTATAGTTTATGTTCATTATGTTGTAAAGTCTCAAATCACTGAAGACAATATTTTGCCATCATTACTAGTACAAACTCTGTTTCAGGAATATGTAACATCAAATTATGAAAGAAAAATTCATCAATGATTAAGGCACTTGAAATAGAAAATAAATTCAGAAAATAAGTTTCTAACCAATACTGTGCTTTAAATTGACAGGGCAAAAAAAAGGATACTAAATAATGAAATTAAAAGAATGTATGTATATTTGAATATACTGTGGTAAACATTTATTTTTCTCTTTAACCATGAACATATTTGGTTAGTAATGTCTTGAATTTCTTTCCTGGAACCACTATTCCTCCAGTCATAATATACATATGAAATTAGATTTAACTCTTTCCCTGACTCTCATGTGTGTTTATGAGTTAGGACGTGCCTCTCTGTATATTTTGTCCTTCTGGCCACAATGATTGAATTAGGGAGGATTATTTCACATCATTCAAACCATTAAGTGTTAGACACAGATATATTTAGAACTCTCTCAGTTTATCTTAGCCAGGGATCCTCATCAGAATTACAGCACAGAAAATGATTTCAGCAACTGCTTTCCCCAAGATAGTACCCAAATTTTACCACCCAAAATACTGAGAAAGTTAATTCTTTACATAGCTGCATCTATGAATGTCTTAAGGCATCAGGATTTAAAGCTCTGAAATGAATCTCAGTTGTGAAAGACTGGAAGAGAAATTATGGAAAATATGGGGTTGGGAGGATGTAAAGCTTGATCAATTAGGATCTCATAGAAAGCAAGCACAAATGCACTAGTGCAGACCCACTGCACTAGTTGGAAAATGAACCCTTGCATAAGTATATAGATCATACCCTCTATCGATATGGCACTATCCTGTCATATTGAGTTATATAAGTCAAACACTTCCTTTTAAGCCTACATCCACTCCAGCTGGATTTTCTGACATTAGTAACAAAAGTGCTAATTGATATATTTAGATATTTACAAAAAGCAAAATGAATAATTTTTCAGCTAACTTAGGTGCAAAAGGTAGAGTGGGGTTTTGAAAAATAATAAAATTGCATGTTATATTTGAATAACAAAATATCATTTTTGGATAGCATGAAATAAGAAATGTTTTACTCAACAGTTAATCCAAGATAGACAAAAATAAATGGGAGAAATGACAAACAGAGGCTGCATGTACATGGCATGAACTAAGCAAATGGATGACACATCTCTGTTCTGCCCCTTGGCCTCTATGGTTCTGGTCTTCCAGAGTTAGCTGAAAGGCAAATATATTTTTAAGTAACTAGGGCAGTTTCTCCAATCCTCTCTGCCTCGGGAGATTTGGATGGCAGTAGAGTGAAGAGGAGGATAGGTGAACATTTGCATGAAGTCAGTTCTGCTGCCTTGTTAAGACTGGTGGAGTCATACCCAGCAGCCATCTTGATAATGTGGAAGTTCTTGACACAGCTTTGGTGGTTTAGTGGCAGCTCTGAGAAGAGGGGAAAAATATCTTACTCAAGAATATATTTACATGTGATTTATGGAATAACAAGGAGATGCATAAATTATGCTTTCTCATTTACACCAGTCTAGGAACTAAAAACAACAGAGTCACAATAATGTAAATATCATACATTATGATAATATGTCCAGCTACTCCAAACCCTTCTCTGACTATATCCAGGTGTCTCTTGGGGAGTTGTTCTTTGCTCTTTATCTTCTCAAAATGTGGTAATGAATGTGGTGAAACAGCTATGAGGCCTGAGAGATTAGTAGTTACAAGGTCTGACCTTGGGTTCAAATCCCAGCTTCACCATCTACTAAATATACCCTCTTGGGTTAAGCTGTACAATGGACAAAATTTGCACTTACCCCATACAAAGTGATTGTTCTCATTCACAAGTGGCTGCTGTAAACATGGATCTCAGGAAGATACACAGCAGAATGGTGCTTACCAGAGACCAAGAAAGGAAACGGGAGGGAAAGATGAAGAGAGATTGATTAATGGTTACAATTATACAGTTAGATAGAAGAAATAAGACCTGTTTTCATTAGATCAGTAGGATAACTATAGCTAACATTAACCTAGTATACATTCTGAAATAGCTAGAAGAGAAAAATTCAAATGTTGCTGTCATAGAGATAAATAATTAAAGATAATGGATATCCCAACTAGGCTGGAAACAAATTTTGAGGCTTTACACTCTGCCAGATGCATGGCATACAGTCAATTACTATTTGCTATAACATTATCATAGTTGCTATTGATTCAAGCCTCACTGCTTTTGCTGCCTTTAAGTTTTAAGAACTAATATCACAGAAGATTGAGTTTCCTACAGGCTACTGACAGTACTATTCAAAAAGACATTGCTTAGAAGGGAAATGGGTGTGGGAAAAAAAAGAAGACACAAACCTGAGCCACTAGATAGAGAACAGTGACTTTATAAATCTGGCTATGAAAGTTTCGTGCCTTTCACTGAAAGAATTTTTGAGATACCACAATGTGCCACTCACAGAGGGCAAATCATTGAATAAAACCCTCTTTCTGCCCTTGGAGTCCTCACAGCCTATTTAAAAACAAAGAAATTTAAATAGATATTGCTAACATTCTCATAATGACATAACTCAGACAGGAATAAAGTATTATTGTAGAGTTTGTCTTTTTCTTAAAAATTTATAAAAACTGATTTTACTCTGATTCAGTCAGTAGTACTGTGTACTTACAATGTGCCAGGCACTGCTGCAGGAGCTGTAGATATTGTTACCAGTGGAAGAAACAGACAAAATCCTTGCTTTCATGAAACTGCCTTTAGTGGAAATGCAGGCATCATATAAATAAAAATAGAACATTTAGCATCATGTAGTGAAAAGTACAATGAGAAAAAATAACGCAGGAGAAGAGTAAGACAGGAGTTTGCTTTAGATAGGATGATAATTGAAGAAGAGACCCACCTGAATGAAGGGAGAGATGGGCCACGCAAAGATCTGGGTAAAAGCTTTTTGAAGAAGGGGAAATGTAAATACAAAGGCCCTGAGGCAGGAAAGAACTTGCTGCCTTCAGGGAAAACAAGGATGTCAGAGTAGCTGCAGCAGCAGATCCAGATGGAGAATAGTAGGAGATGGGACTGGATAAATTAGGCAGATATCTGGGCATATTAAAATTTATAGAAGGAAAGTTTGAATTTTATGCAAAGTGCAATAGGAAGCCATTAGAGGGCTTTGAGCACAACAGTGGTATGAACTGTTTTGGGTCTATATACACACGCATGCACAGGTACTGGTACTTAACAGTTTTATACTTCATATTTATAAACTCTATATTTAACATTTTAACAACTGTGGAGCTGTTTTTCTAAAGTAGCTGTACCATTTTACATTTATACTAGTAGTATATGAGGGTTCTAATTTTTCCACAGCCTCGCCAATGCTTGCTATCGTCTGTTTTTATTATAGCCACCTTAGTGGATATAAAGTTATATCTCTTTATTTAATTTGAATTTCCCTAACGAATAATGTGTTAAACATCTTTCCATGTGCCTATTGGCCATTTCTTTACTTTTTTAGAGTTGCTCATTTTGAAATTGGGTTGTCTTTTTATTACCGAGCTTTAAGAACGCATATTCTGGATACAAGGTGCTTACTATATATATGATTTGCAAACATTTTCTCCCATTCTGTCTTTTTACTTTCTTGATAGTATCATTTGCAGCATAATTTTTCTTAATTGTGATAAAGTCCAATTTATTCATTTTTTTGCTGTTTGTGCTTTTGGTATCATATCTAAGAAAACATTCTCTAACTCAAGCTCACAAAGATTTACTCCTCTGTTTCTTCTAAGAATTGTCCAGCTTTAGCTCTTCATTTAGTTTTATAATTCATTTTGAGTGGATTTTTTTTAAAGATGTAAGGCAAGTGTCTAACTTTATTTATTTATTTATTTATTTATTTGCATGTGGGTATCCAGTTGTCCAGTACCATTTGTTGAAAAGATCATGCTTTCTACCATTTAATGTCACGACACACTTGTCCGATGATTTATACTTTTAAAAGATATTGTGGGACAGGATCAGCTTCATGCTTGTGTGATCTGTGCAGTTGCTCTGAGTCCTGTGCCTAGAAGTGCCCTGTACTAGGTTTAATGCTCTGCTGTGGCTGTACTGAAATACAAAATAATTTATTAACAAAAGGTCCATATTTTCATTTTGCACTGTGCCTGAAAATTATGTTGGCAGTCTGTTATGGGAAAAACAAAGGAGGCCAGAGTAGAAGCCTAGAAACTTTTTAATAAAAACTGTTGTAGAATCTAAATGAGAAAAGAATTCTTTGAATTTTTCTAAAATTTAGATTTTTGTCCTGTGCACAGCAAATATTTTTCTCACTTTTCTGTTTGTCATTGGATTTTGTTTATGGATGTTTTCCATATAACAGATGTTTAAAATTTGTACCCCAATTTGCTTTTTAGTCTTCATACATCATTTGTTGAAAAGCATATTTTAACGACTGCTTTGAAATAATTAGATTTCAATATATCCTAGAATTCTAAAACAGAATTTTATTATTTTCCCACTGATCAGTCTTTATTTGCATGCATATGTACACACATATATACATATGCGTGTATATGTTAATCATTTTAATTACTGATTTTATTCTCAGTTTTCTTCCTTTTAGAGTTTTTTTCCAGCATTTATTATGTGCATATTTTTCTACATGACCTTTAATCCTATCAAGTTAAAAACATGTTATTTTAATTAAACAGAGATTAAATTGAGGTTACAGATTAATTTAGAAACTATTGCCATGTTTATAATATTGAATTTTCCTATCTAAGGAAAATATCTTTCTACTTAAATGTTTCCATTTAAAGATTTTTTTTGGTGATCTTCAGCATGGTCTCCAACATTTTATAATTTAGATGTTGCAAATGTCATGCTAGGTTTATTACTAAGAGTAATATATTGCGTTTTCAAAGGAAGCTGCAAAAACATCTCTATAACACAAGCTTTTCTGTGAGGTGTCTTTATTAAGTTGTCTGCATTAAGAAGTGGAGTTTATGTCTCCACTTCCTGATGCTGGTTAGGCTCTGTGGCTGATTTCATCAAAATAATGTAACAAATTGATACTGTGTTGGTTATGGGCACAGACACATTATTTGGCTTAGCAGCTTCTACCTCTGTGATTTGGAACACTCACACTTAGGACCCTCCCTCTCAGACCTCAACCACCACACTGTGAGAAGCTTATGAAATCTGAGATGTAAGCTTTCTGGCTGTTAGCCACAGCTAGGCTTCCAACCAATGGTCAGCTTCAACTGCCAGTCTTGTGAGTCTTGCCATCTTTCAGCCCAGCTGAGCCTTCAGATGGTTATACACCCAGCCAAGAACTAATCTTACCTGGGTGAAGAAATGCATGCAAGAACCACTCAGCCGAGCCACTTAGAATCCCAAAATATAATAAGAAATGTGTTATTTTAAGCCATTCAATATTTATACCACTTATTTTAGTTACATGTCTAATTGCATTGTTTGGTACGTTCAGAACAAGATTAAACTACAGAGGCAATATTGGGCACATATTTTGGCTGATTTTAATGAAAATGATTCTAGTGGTTCATCTGATTTTTAAACAAAATCATGGTAGGACAATATGCATCTGTTCATATTTTATTTAGAGTTTTTCAATGGCCTTTTTAAAAATAAGTAATAGATATTAAAGCTTAACAAATTTTTAAAGCACCTTGCTCATTTTGTAATAATTTTATTTCTGATGAACTTTTTATATCATATAATTGGTTTTTATTATAAAAATCACTGTAGCAAAATTTTCATTCATTCTTATTTTGATTAGAATTTAATGGCTTTATAAAATAAGGAATCAATATAAAATAAAGATTTAACAAATTTTTAAAGATCTTCCGTATATTGAAATAATTTTAGTTCTGAGTTTTTTATAGCATAAAATTTTGTTTTGTTATACAAACTGAGTGCCTTTTTCTTTTAATAGATAATATCTTATTTCCATTTACTGTTATAAACAAACATCTGATTTAAATTCGATCATTTTGTTTTTTTAATTTTTAATCTTCATTTTTTCCTATTATTTGGCACATGGTCTCTATTATCTACTTTGAGTGTGATTTTTTTCCCCATCAAATTACATTGAAGTTTTATTTTCTTCTTTTGATTTTGTAATGGATACTATTAACACTTCAAAACATGTAAGTAAACTTTTATTTATTACCAACTCTGAAATATTTAAACATAATACTACAAAAAGTACATTTTCTCCTATTTTTTTACTCTCTCTATGCCACATTATATTAACATTTTATATGTTGTCTAGAATTATGTCAGTTATATTTCTTATGGATCCAAGGTTTTTTATAATTACTTAGATTTAGATTGAATTTCAGTATTCTTTCACATGGCTTCATCATTCCTGAGACTATAATTTTGATCTGTTTATTGGTTGGCTGAAATTTATAGTCAAATAGTTTTATTTTCCAAGGATTCATAAGTGCTATATACTTGAGATTTTTAATGCTTGAGAATGTATTTATTCTTAGCTGGATGAGGGCAGAAGCGATTAGCAAAATGGATAATGGAAGATTACATTTCATGTTGCTTTTAACTTGTAAAACTATTGTGTTTACAATTTGTACTTAGAAAAACAGTCAGGGGACCAGCTTGAGTAAAAAAATATAATGAGATAAGTTTTGAACAAGTATATTTACCTTCAGCATATACTTGATATGTTCAAAAGGAAATATAGGTCTTCAGTTAAGAAATATCAGAACTGAAAGGTAAAGGAATTAGAGTTTCAGCATGTAGGTGCATGTTGAATGTATTAGAAGAGATAAGATTACCAAAAAAAAAAACCACGAAGATAATTGAAAGATTTCAGTGCAATATGATCACTTAAAGGCAAGTGAAAGGGAGATCATGATTAGAAAACATAATCAGAACTAGGAAGAAATTCAGAAGATATCAGTGTCATGGAAGACAAGTCAAGAAAAAATGTTTCCAAAAACCAAGTACAGTCACCCAAGGCAAATATTATAAAAACGGTAATTAAGTCCTAGAATTTTTAATCAAAATGTAAACCTTCTTTGGTTAGTTTTAGTCATTGGTTACCTTTATTAGAACAGTTTTAGAAGAGTGCTGTGGGTAAAATTGTGGCTTATAATGGGAATTAATATCTAGCAGCTGTGTGTATAAGAGAGCATGAGAAAAGTAAAATACATAAACATTCAGGGGAAATGCTTTTAACATTCATTTAACTTTTAGATTTCAGAAAAGTACCAAAGAAAAGGTAAACAAAAAGTTTGGTTTGATTTTATAAAATTAACATTACCCTAATTAATGTAAATTGCCTATCATTACTGGATAATTACCAAGTATAGAATATCTATGATGCATATTGTCAATGTGGATCAGATTATTTTATGGTAAGTTATTGAGTTAAAAATAAGCCCTTTTCATGAAGCTTCAGTCTTCATTGATATCTGGAACATTACTCTCTGTACAAGATTTCAAAGTAGAAAGGCCACTAGCTCCTAGGAGGGTTCTTATACCACAAAAAATGGGTCAGTGGTTTATCAAGTCCAATGATATTTTATGTTACATTTTAATGTAAACATTTGGTGTGGAACATTGAACATTAAAGCATTGAAGCATTAATTTTTCTTAGGAAATTATGGTGTAAGAAAAAAAGATATGATTCCTCTAGTGTATCTCCCACCACCCTGATACCATCTTTCCTAAATCAGTATACCTCATTCCACCTTGTAGAGATTGTTTACAAAGATGGCAAATGAACAAGTTTGTTGAGATAGGAAGTACTTAGCAAAGAATCTCAAGAAAAGCAACAGGATTATTAAGATTGTTGCCCTTTGTCTTCCCCTACCAGAGTAGGTAGGGAAGGATCATCAGGTTGGGGCAGGGCTAGGTGTGTCTGAGCTCAGACTCTCCTTGAATGGGTCTTGCTGTGGCTACTGTGGGGGTTGGGGGTGAGATTCCCAGGTCACTGGAGTTGTGTACCTGGGAGGATTATGGCTGCCTCTGCTGAGTCATGCAGGTTGTCAGGGAAGTGGGGAAAGCCAGCAGTCATAGGCCTCACTCAGCTCCCACACAAACCGAAGGGCTGGTCTCACTCTCACCGGGCACCCCCAACAGCCCCAAGTCTGTTTACAGGTAGTGGGCGAGATGGGCTTGAGAACTTGCCCCAGGCTCCACACCTCCTAGCTGTGAAAGAAAAGGGCTGTAAAGTCTGCACACTGGATTTGCACCCTCCCCCAAGTTCTGGTCATGAGGTTTCCCACCCCTTTTCCACTCTGTTCAAATTTTTATGAAGTTCAACTAGAGATTTCCTTCTTCCTGTGGAGTTTTACCCCCTGCTCCTCTGGCTTCCCTCCTGATGGATCCTTGTGATGCCAGGCAGGAGTGAAGTGAACTGTCTGGGGAACCAGCGAGTTCCCAGGGCCTCTCTGCTGCTTCTTCTGCCCCTGTATTTTACTCAGCTCTCTAAATTTACTCATCTCAAGGTAAGGTCAGAAGTTTCTCTTGCAAACAGACCTTCACTTTCTCCACTGGGAGTGTGTGTTTGGGAGAGGAGGGTCTCCCTTTCCCACTTCTGCAGTTGGGGCACTCACAGTATTTGGGTCTCTCCCAGGTCCTTCAGGAAAAGTCTATTTCCTTCAGAGGGTCTGTGGGTCCTCCTCCATTGTCTATCATTCCACCCTTTACATCCATGTGTGTACATTTTTTAGCACCCATTTATGAGTGAGAACATAGGATATTTGTATTTCTGTGTCTGGCTTGTTTCACTTAAAATAATGACCTCCAGTTCCACTCATGGTGCTGCAAAAGACATAATTTCATTCTTTTATGGCTGAATAGTAGTAATCCATAGTGGATATATGCCACATTTTCTTTATCCAATCATACATTGATAGACACTTAGGTTGATTTCATTGATTTCATATCTTTCCTACTGTGAGTAGTGCTGTGATAAACATTCCAATGCAAGTATCATTTTAATATACTGATTTATTTTCCTTTGAGTAGAAGACAAGTAGTCAAATTGCTGGATTGAGTTATAGTTAATTGTTTTTGTTCTTTGAGAAATCTCTATACTGTTTTCTATAGAGGTTGTACTAATTCACATTCCTCCCAACAATATATGAGAGTTCCCTTTTCTCTGCATCCTCACCAACATCTGTTGTTTCTTAACTTTAATGCTAGCCATTCTTACTGTTGTAAGATGATATTTCATTGTAGTTTTAATTTGCTTTAATTTGCTTTACTCTAGTAATTAGTAATATTGAGCATTTTATATATATATATATATATATATATATATGAAATCTGTTAACCATTTGTCAGTTTGCTTTTGAAAGAATTCTATTCATGTCCTTTGCCCACTTTCTAAGGATACTATTTGTTGTTGTTGTTGAGTTGTTTGAGTTTCTTGTAAATTCTGGATATTAGTCACCTATCTTGGGAACAGTTTGCAAATATTTTATCTCATTCTGCAGGTTATCTATTTACCCTGTTGATTATTTCTTTTACTGTGCAGAAGTTTTTTTAGTTTATTTAAGTCCCATTTGTCTATTTTTATTTTTATTGCCTGTGCTTTTGAAATCTTCATCATAAATTGTTTGCCTAATATCCAAAAGTTTTCCCTGTGTTTACTTCCAGCATTTTTATAGTTTGGGGTTTTACATTTAAGTCTTTAATCCATATTGAGCTGATTTTTGTATATGGTGAGAGACAGGAATATAGCTTTATTCTTTCCCCATGACAATTTATTTTATTCTGTGGATATGTGTTTATTTTATACCAGTACCATGCTGTTTTGGTTATTATAGCTTTGCAATCTAACTTGAAGTCAGGTAATGTAATGCCTCCAACTTTGTTTTTCTTGCTTGGGATTCCTTTGGCTATTTGGAATCCTTTTTGGTTCCATATAAATGTTACATTTCTATTTTTCTAATTCTGAGGAAAAATGGTGGTATTTTGATAGGGATTGCATGGAAGCTATTACTTTGGATGTTATGGTCATTTTAATGATACTAACTCTTCTGATTCATGAGCTTGGGATATTTTTCAGTTTGTGTCACCTACTATTTCTTTCATCAATGTTTTGTAATTTTCCTCTTACAGGTCTTTTATCTCCTTGGTTAAATATACTCCTAGGTAATTTTTTATAGCTGTTGTAAATGTGATTGCTTTCTTGATCTTGTCAGCTAGATTACTGATATATAGAAACATTACTGATTTCTATGTTAATTTTTTTCTTGCAGCTTTACTGAATTCAGTGATCAAAGCTAAGAGTTTTCTTGGTGAAATCATAGAGTTGTTCTAGACATAAGATTATACCATCAGCAAACAAGAATAATCTGACCTTATCTTTTCCAATTTGGATGCCTTTTTTTGTTTTCCTTACCACATTTCTCTGACTAAGACTTCTAGTACAATGTTAAATAGGAGTGGTGAAAATTAGTATCCTTGTCTCATTCTAGTTTCTAAAGGGAATGTTTTCAACTTTTCTCCATTCAGTGTTATATTGTCTATGGGTTTGTCATATTGCAATTATTATTTTGAGATACAATCCTTCTATATCTGGTTTGCTAATGGTTTTTATCACAAAGAGATGTTGAATTTTATCAAATACTTTTTTGCATCTATTGAGATGATTACATGGGTTTGTCCTTCATTCTGTTGATATATGTACCAAATTTATTGATTTGCATATGTTTAACAATCCTTGCATTGCTGTATAAAACTTACTTTATTGTGTTTTTTTAAATGTTTTGTTGAATCTGGTTTTCTAGTATTTTGTTGAGAAAGTTTGCATGTATGTTCATCAGTGATATTGGTCTGTAGTTTTTGTTGTTGCTTCTCTGTCCTTGTCTGGTTTTTGTATCAGTGTAATACTGGCCTCATAGAATGAATTAGAATTCTCTCTTCCTTGATTTCTTAGAGCAGTCTCAAGAGGATTTGTATTAGTTCTCCTTTGTATATCTGGTAGAATTTGGCTGTAAATCCATCTGGTCATGGGCTTCACTTTGTTGGGAGATTTATTACTAATTCAGTCTCACTATTTGTTATCAGTCTCTTAAAATTTTCTATTTACTTTTGATTCAATCTTGAGAGGTTTTATGTTCCCAGAAATTTATCAATTTCCTCTAAGTTTTCTAGTTTATAAGTGTATATATGTTCATAATAGTCTCTAATAATGTTTTCTATAACCAAACTAACAATTGTAATGCCTCCTTTTTATTTCTCATTGTAATTATTTGGGTCTTTTCTTGGTTACTCTAGTTAACCATTTATCAGTTTCATTTTTTTTTTTTGAGATGGAGTCTCACTCTGTCGCCCAGGCTGGAGTGCAGTGGCACAATCTCGGCTCACTGCAAGCTCCACCTCCTGGGTTCACGCCATTCTCCTGCCTCAGCCTCCAGTGTAGCTGGGACTGCAGGCGTCCGCCACCACGCCTGGCTAATTTTTTGTATTTTCAGTGGAGACGGGGTTTCCCCATGTTGGCCAGGATGGTCTTGATCTCCTGACCTTGTGATCTGCCCGCCTCGGCCTCCCAAAGTTCTGGGATTACAGGTGTGAGCCACCGTGCCTGGGGATTTGATGCTTTTATAAGGAAGAGTTCCCCTGCTTAAGTTGTCTCTCTTTGCCTGCGGCCATTCATGTAAAATATGACTTGCTCTTCCTTGCCTTTTTCCATGATTGTGAGGCCTCCCTCAGCCATGTGGAATTGTAAGTCCATTAAACCTCTTTCTTTTGCAAATTGCCCAGACTTTGGTATGTGTTTATCAGCAGCATGAAAACAGACTAATACAGTAAATTGGTACCAGTAGAGTGGGGTGCTGCTGAAAAGATACCCAAAAATGTGGAAGCAACATTGGAACTGGGTAAAAGGCAGAGGTTGGAACAGTTTGCAGGGCCCAGAAGAAGACAAAAAAGGTGGGAAAGTTTGGAACTCCCTGAAGACTTGTTGCATGGCTTTGACCAGAATGCTGCTGATAATGACATGGACAATGAAAGCCAGGCTGAGGTGGTCTCAGATGGAGAGGAGGAACTTGTTGGGAACTGAAGCAAAGGTAACTCTTTTCATGTTTCAGCAAAGAGACTGGTGGCATTTTGCCCCTGCCCTCAAGATTTGTGGAACTTTGAACTTGAGAGAGGTGATTTAGTGTATCTTGCAGAAGAAATTTCTTTTCTTTTTTTTTTTTTTGAGACAAAGGTTTGCTCTTGCTGCCCAGGCTGGAGGGCAATGGCATGATCTCAGCTCCCAGGTTCAATAGATTCTCCTGCCTCAGCCTTCCGAGTAGCTGGGATTACAGGCATGGCTAATTTTGTATTTTTACTAGAGACGGGGTTTCTCCATGTTGGTCAGGCTGGTCTCAAACTCTCAACATCAGGTGATCCACTTGCCTTGGTCTCCCAAAGTGCTGGATTACAGGCATGAGCCACCATGCCTGGCCTGTAGAAGAAATTTCTAAGCAGCAAAGCATTCAAGGATGACATAGGTGCTGTTAAAGGCATTCAATTTTATAAGGGAAGCAGAGTATAAAAGTTCAGAAAATTTGCATCCTGAAAATGTAATAAAAAAGAAAATCCTATTTTCTGAGGAGAAATTCAAGCCAGCTGCACAAGCAACAAGGAACCAAATGTTAATCCCCAAGATAATAGGGACAATGTCTCCAGGGCATCTTCAAGGCAGCTCCTCCCATTACAGGCCTGGAGGCCTAGGAGGAAAAAATGGTTTCATGGGCTGGGCTAAGGGTCCCTATGCTGTGTGCAGCCTAGGGACTTGGTGCCCTGCATCCCAGCCACTCCAGCTGTGGCTTAAAGGGGCCAAAGTACAGCTTGGGCCATGGCTTCAGAGGATGCAATCCCCAAGTTTTGGCAGCTTGCATGTGCTGTTGAACCCATGAGTTCCCAGAAGTTAAAAATTGGGGTTTGGGAATCTCTGCCTATATTTCAGAATATGTATGGAAATGCCTGGATGCCCAGGCAGAAGTTTGCTGCAGGGGCAGTGCCCTCATGGAGAACCTCTGCTAGGGCAGTGCAGAAGGAAAATGTGGGGTCAGAGACCCCACACAGAGTATCTACTGGGGTGCCACCTGGTGGGACTGTGAGAAGAAGGCCATTGTACTCCATACCCCAGAATGGTAGATTCACTGACATCTTTTACCATTCGCCTAGAAAAACCACAGACACTCAATGCCAGCCCATGAAAGCAGCTGGGAGGGAGGCTGTACCCTGCAAAGACACAGGAGCAGAGCTGCCCAAAACCATGAGAACCATCTTTTGCATCAGCGTGACCTAGATGTGAGACATGGAGTCAAAGGAGATCATTTTGGAGCTTTAATATTTGACTGCCCCACTGGATTTCAGACTTGCATGGGGCCTGTAGCCCCTTTGTTTTGGCCAATTTCTCCCATTTGGAATGGCTACATTTATCCAATGCCTGTATCCCCATTGTATCTAGGAAGTTACGAACTTGCTTTTGATTTTACAGGTTCATAGGCAGAAGAGACTTGCCTTGTCTCAGATGAGACTTTGGATTGTGGACTTCTGAGTTAATGCTGAAATGAGTTAAGACCTTAGGGGATTGTTGAGAAGGCATGGTTGGTTTTTAAATGTGAAGACATGAGATATGGGAGGGGCCAGGGTTGGAATGATATGGTTTGGTTGTGTCCCCACCCAACTCTCATGTTGAATTCCTACATGTTGTTGGAGGAACCTAGTGGTAGGTAATTGAATCATGGAGGCAGGTCTTTTCCATGCTGTTCTTGTGATAGTGAATAAGCTTCATGAGATTTGATGCTTTTATAAGGAGGAGTTCCCCTCCACAAGTTCTCTCTTTGCCTGCTGCCATCCATGTAAGACATGACTTGCTCCTCTTTGCCTTCTGCCATGATTGTGAGGCCTCTCCAGCCATGTTGAACTGTAAGTCTATTAAACCTCTTTCTTTTGTAAATTGCCCAATCTCAGGTATGTCTTTATCAGCAGTGTGAGAACAGACGCATACAGCCTTTAGTGCTATAAACTTCCTTTTTAGCACTGCTTTTGCTGTATCCAAGTTTTGATATGTTGTGTTCCCATTTTATTTATTTATTTTTTAATTTCCGTGTTTTTTTTTTTTTTTTTTTTTTTTTTTTTTTTTTGAGACAGAGTCTCACTCTGTCACCCAGGTTGGAGTGCCATGGTGCGATCTGGCTCACTGCAACCTCTCCCTCCCAGACTCATGTGATTCTTGTGTCTAGGCCTCTGGAGTAGCTGAGATTACAGGTGTGTGCCACTACACCTAGCTATTTTTTTTTGTATTTTTAGTAGAGACGGGGTTTTACCATGTTGGTAGGCTGGTCTCAAACTCCTGATCTCAAGTGATCCGTCTGCCTCAGCCTCCCAAATTGTTGAGATTACAGGCTTGAGCCACTGTGCCCAGCCAATTTCTTTATTGACCCAATGATCATTCAGGAGCAGGTTAATTTCCATGTATTGGTACAATTTCCAAAGTTCCTCTTGCTATTGATTTCTAGTTTTATTTTACTGTGGTCTGAGAAGATATTTCATATAATTTTGATTCTAAAAAATGTACTGAGACTTGTTTTATGGCCTAACATATGGTCAATCTTAAGGAATATTTCATGCACTGATGAGAAAAGTGTATATTCTGTAGTTGTTGGGTAGAAAATTCTGTGAATATCTGTAAGGCCCATGTGGTCTAAAGTTAAATTGAAGTTTAATGTTTCTTGGTTAATTTTCTGTCTAGATGATCTAATGCTGTGAGTGGGGTGTTGATGTCTCCAAATATTATTGCATTGCTCTCTCTGTCTCTCTCTTTAGGTCTAGTAAAATTTGTTTGTGAATCTGTGTGCTCTAGTGTTGGGTGCATATGTGTTCAGAATTGCTATACACTATTGCTGAATTAATCCCTTCATTGTTATATAATGACCTTCTTTGTCTTTCTTTTTACTGTTTTTAACTTAAAGTCTATTTTATCTGATATAAGTATAGCCACTCCTGCTAACTTTCAGTTTCCATTTGTACAGAATATCTATACTCCTTTACTTTCAATCTATGTGATCAGTTTCTTGTAAGCAGTATATATTTGGATCATGGTCTTTTACCCATTCAACCGATTTATATCTTTTAAGTAATGCATTTAATCCATTTATATTCAAGGTGAATACTGATGTGTGAGATTTTGTTCCTGTAATATTGTTAACTTTTTTCTAGTTGTTTTGTGAATTGTTTCTTCCTTTTTCTCTGTCTTTGTGGTTTTATGGAATTCTGTAGTGATGTCATTTGATTCCTTTCTCTTCATCCTTTATGTGACCTCTTTATCAGTGGATTTTATACTTTATTATGTTTTCATGATGGTGAATATCATTCTTTTGCTTCCAAGTTTAGGATTCCTTTGACTATTTCTTATCAGGCCGATCTACTGGTGATGAATTCCCTCGACATTTTCTCATCTGAAAAAAAACTTTATTTCTCCTTTATTTATGAAACTTAATCTTGCTGAACCCAGAATCCTTGCCTGTTGTTTTTTTCTTTCAGCACTTTGAATATATTCTCCCTTGCTCTTCTAGTCTGTATAGTTCCTGCTGAAAAGTTCACTGGTAGTATGAATGGGTTTCCTTTATAGATGGCTGAGCAGTTTTCTCTTGTGATTTTAGAATTCATTCTTTCAATTTGGCTTCAGACAGTCTGATTATGATATACTGTGGCAAACTCGTCTTTTGCATTATATTTGCCTGGAGATCATTGAGCTCCCTGTATGTGGATGTCTACGTCTTTTGTTATATGTTAAAAGTTTTCATCTATTATTTTGTTAAATAGGTTTTCTAAACCTTTTAACCTCTCTTCACACCCAGGAAATACAAATAATTCATGAGCATGTTCAGCTAACATAGTTCCAAATGTCTCAAAGGCTTTGTTTATTCTTTTTTATGTTTGCTTTACTTTTGTCTAACTGAATTATTTTAAAAGATGTGTCTTCAAGATATGAAATCCTTTCTTCTCCTGGGTCAAATTCATTGTTGAGGCTTTCAAATGTATTTGTATTTCCTTCAAAGGATTTTTCTGTTTTGGAATTTCTATTTGGTTTGTTTTTTTGTAAATATCTATCTCCTTATTAAATTTCTTATTCACTTCCTGAGTTGATTTTCTGGGTTTATTGGTTTTCAGATTTCTCTTGCAGCTCCTCAAGCTCTTTAAAAATCAATATTTTGAGTTCTTTATCTGGTATTTCATATATTTCTTTTTGGTTAGGATCTACTGCTTGAGAATTATTGTGTTCATTTGATGGTGTCATATTTCTTAGCTTTTGACGTTTCCTGTGAATTTCTAGCAACAGGTGCTTCTGATTTTGAATTTACTTTTGTTTGGTGGGGATAGACTTTTTCCTTGAAGATATGACTATGATGTTGATTGGGTAAGGGCCTTTAGTTTTGCCTCTGAGTGCATGCAGTAGTGAATAATCTACAATTTTTTTAGCTGTAAATGGCATTAGTGGTATCTGCATTTTCCTCAGTCATGTTAGTGTGCTGCTATTGGCAGGAGCTGTGGTGAAGTTGTGCTAGGGACTGGAATGCCAGATGGGCCTGTCTTCAGATTTCAGTGGTGGGTTAACTGTATCTATTCTTGTTTTCTGTGCAGCATATGCTGGCACCTTTGTTGGTGGCTCCTGGCAAGCCAATACGTGGACCTCTTGGATGCCAGTTGTAGTAGCAGTGTACCAAGTGAGTGAGTTGGCTTTTGGGCAGTCTGCCTCTTGAGCAGTCAGGGTGGTAGGGGAATGGTGGTAGTAGTGGTCATGAGGCTTTCTGGTTTTCAAGCACTGTGCTTTCATGTTAGCAATGGTTGCAACTGACTGTGTGGGCCAGTAGATGGCACTTGCAGGTGAGACCCAGCTGTGGAGGTAGCTGTAGGATGCTTATGCCCAACCTCTGTTACTGAGAAGTGCTTAGGTAACCCACGTGGTGGACTGGGTTGTGAAACATCCAAGAACCTGAATACTGTGCTGTGTCTTGGAGGGGGGCAGTGAAGTTGGACCAGGCAAGCTTGTGCTCAAGCCCCCTCAATGATGGATGCATGCACCAGTCTTGATGGGGTGGGGCAGATCTCAGGCATCTGGTGAAACACTCGGGTGAGGAGCAAACACTGCTGCACTAAGGTCTTAGCATGGGGAGGGTGGTATGAACCCAACAGCTACAATTTTAGCCAGTAAGAGTGGGACTTACATTTTCTCATTCCCCAGTCCCAGTGGGGCTCCCTCCCCTACCTCAGCTGTCACAGCCCATCCAGCTCTTCCATCAGTGCCAACGGTTTGTACCTAGTCAGTAACTCAGTTCCAGGCTATAGGAGCTTCTCCCCATCTAAAGATCAAGCCTTCATAGCAACTCTCCTTCTGCTCAGTTCCTAGAGGAAGTGGGTGCTTGGTTCTAGCACCAGCAGCTGGGTCCCAGGCCACACATGTTTCTCAGAGCTTGTTGTGAGGGCCCACCCCTTTTCAAGTGCTGCACAAGTTTCCCTAATAGCTAGGACTGACACTGCTGAATCCTAGGACTGTGTGCAGCTTTTCAAGAGCTAGGATCAATAATGATGTCTTTTTTTTTTTTTTTTTTTTTTTTTTTTTTGAGACGGAGTCTCACGCTGTTGCCCAGGCTGGAGTGCAGTGGCGCGATCTCGGCTCACTGCAAGCTCCGCCTCCCGGGTTCCCACCATTCTCCTGCCTCAGCCTCCTGAGTAGCTGGGACTACAGGCGCCCGCCACCGCGCCCGGCTAATTTTTTGTATTTTTAGTAGAGACGGGGTTTCACTGTGGTCTCGATCTCCTAACATTGTGATCCGCCCGCCTCGGCCTCCCAAAGTGCTGGGATTATAGGCTTGAGCCACCGCGCCCGGCCAATGATGTCTTATAGTAGCTGCTGGGGTCTCGAAAGGGGCATAGGACTTGCCCTGGAGCAATTCTCACAGTCTCATAGCCACTCCCTAAGTTAGATTCAGAGCTTGGGAGGGTGAAAATGCTATCCCGTGGCCCAGATTGCATGACTCCCCAGTGAGAAAGTAGACCCCAAAAAAGCATTCATTCACCCTCTCCCATATCAGGAATTCATTCCCAGTTCCTGGACGACACACAAGCTGCTTGTTTTCTTTCTTCTTCCTAGATTTTAAAGTTCATTTTTGCTTTTCTGTTGAGCTCCCATGTTCCTGCTTGAATAATGTATTCAAAGTGTGATTATCTACACATTACTTTGGTTCTTCTAAGTGGATAACATATCCTGGAAATTCTTCTAGTCAACCATCTTGGAAAAGAAAACCACGTCCTTCATTAATAAACAATTATAATTTCATTTCCATTATTTCTTAGCACACATGTTGAAACATTTGTTGCTTGGCCTGTAAGCTTTCTTTCTTCTTTCTTCATGGATTAGAAGCTTATTTATTCCTGGCATCTCAGCTTAAGTGATGCTTCCTCCTAGAAGCCCTCCTTGACCTCCACACCAAGTGAAATCTCTCATGTGGATTATCATGCACACCTCCTTTATAGTATGTGTCACAGCTGCATTTACAATGTTTGTGATTAATTAATGCCTGACTTACCCACCAGACTAAGCAACACAAGAATAGAAACTTGCCTGTTTTTGCTTATCATCTTATTTCCAGTACCTAGCTCTACATCTATATGCCAAATAATTATGTATATACTGCATGAAGTGAATGATCCTAAAAAATAAAATATTTTCATATTTAATAAGGGCACTTTGCTCTTGCAAGCCTACAGCCAGTAATGTTACAATATAACATTTAAAAAGCTAGAGGCATCCCATAGACTAAAATCTCATAGTCCTTGAAAATGGATGCTTAATTTTTCAGGCCATTAATTTTTATTTCAAAGAGATGTATAACAGATCTGACTCTTTGAATAATAGTAGGTGAATTATAGATCCTGTTATCAAAGATAGGAGCTCTACAGGGACAAATAATTTTGAAAGAAGCAACCATAATTTTATAGATATTTTTAAAATAATTAAAATGGTAGAAAGCAAAAAACATTTTAATAGAATTTTTGTTCCTAAAATAAGATTTTCATTGAATTAAAATGGGAGAGATATATATCTTTTGGCCAAAAGTTTAAATGACTTATGGCACCTGAAATCACTGAATTGCTGTATAACCAGAATTTTACTCATTACCAAGTTATAATCAATTCTTATAAACTAATGTAAAAAACATTCAGTTCAGGTATTTGAATGATTCAACATTCAATAACACATATAACAGGATAATTTTTTACACGGATAAAAAATCCCTTAGAAATTACAAAGCAAGTCTGAATTTACTCTTGAGATTATCATCAATACAGAACATTAATCAAGCCAAGTGAAAATTGAATGCAATTAATGGCTTAGGAATTACAAATATTTTCTTGACTAAACTGAAAAATGACTGATTCTGCATTTCCATGGTAAACATGCTATGAAATCAGTAATATTTTGGTAAATATCCAGAAACAACAAGCATTTTCCCAGATATTCAAAAAGTTCTTACTAAATACACATGTAACAGAAGGTTTACAGAATGCACTTCCCTCTTCTTATAGGAATTGCTTGAATCTCTGCTTTGCCTTATAAGTGATGATTGAAAAGAAGGTACAAGGCTACACCCAGGAATGCATTTTGGAAACAATAAATTATAAGCATCATCCATTTACAAAGAGATGCATAAATTTCAAAGGACCTTGATCGTTAGTGTGTAGTCAAATAAGAAAAGAAATAAATGTAACCAAAATTATTGAATATCCCATTTTGGCAAAAGGAGGAAGTGGCAGAGAATCAAAATGCTCTCTGAGAGCAAAATCCAGGTCTTTTACATGCTTAAACTCTTCTATAAACAGTAAGACATCAGTAAATCTTTACTGAATAAGTAAATACATAGATTAATTAATTAATTAATGGCTATGTGTCTTTTTCCCCTTATACATCAAGTTTTACTCTTATCAAAAGAACATCCATACACTTCCTTATAACAATAGGCAGATTCAGTTCTTATGAGTACTACAGGATAAAATAGGCAAACACAAATGTGCACACATATATACACACACACACAAGATAATAGCAAGGAAATTTTATAAACCAATGCCAATTTGAAAAAATATATATTAAGCAGCTTTTATTTTCCTTTCGAAAATATTTGTGTTCTACAAACTTGTAAATAAATATGAAGATGAAGACAAAGTAAAAATGAACATCCCATATTTGCTAATAAAATAACCATGAAAAAAAGAAACAGATGAGAAAAAAATAAAATATAACAATGGTGAACACACTAGAAGTAGCTGTGTGCTCGATCATTCTAGGTACTTAATCAATATTCATTGACTGAATAAATGAATCTGGGGTTAAGAAGGGAATTATTTTATAACACAGGCGTCAGTCTAGAGAAAGAGTGCTTTTCCTCTATATTTAGTAATCCAATACTCACTTACAGGGCAATGAGCATATGCCCCACATACTGTCCAAAACTAAGGTACAAGCAAGACATGAAGACAGGATATAAGACATGAAAAAAACAGAGACTTACAATTACATATAACACGATAAGTTGAGCATTGTAATAGAACATGCATAAGTATCTTTAAGCAGGAGGAATCTGGATTATACCATTGAAGGCAAGAGAAGTATCATCTGGAATTTGGTCTTGAAAAATGAATAGGAATTTTACGTATGAACATCAATATCTAAAGACCAGGGGAAAAAATAATTTAAATAATTCCTTTATACACAACCAAGAATGTACCTGAGAGAGATGACTGGAGTATATGTTGGTACTTCAACTGTTATTACTTCTACAATGGACATTTCACTTAGACCTTACATTAAGAGTAATTTCTTTGCCAATAGTTGTTTCTTTTTAAGCAATTGTTATAAACATCTATATAATAGAGGCAAGTAGCATTTTTTTACTCATAGTTTTTATGTCCATGCTTGTTTCCCTCACAAGATAAAGCAAAACTCCTTTCCCCTATTTTCATAAATTTTCATTTCTTTCTTCTCTGTAGTCCCCTAAATTATATTCTCTTCTGTCCTCTTTCAATCCTAATGCATCACTTGTCCACTGCAGTGTAGATTTTTCTAGAAAAAACTTACTTCTCATATTGCATTGTCTTGGCATTCTCACCTGGCATACAAGTAGGTATTCTGAACTCCCTCAGCAAAAAGTGAGTTTCCAGGTGGGCCTATTGATTATCATTCAGCACTTCAGAGAGAGCTGGAAACGAGATGACATGGCTTAGCATCACTTTTTTTGGTCAAATGGATTTTGGCATAGAAAATGTTCAAGTTGGGTATTCTAGAAATTGCTCTATAACCATGCAATTTTCTACAGAATAAAGTAACCTACAAAGGACTAAACTGTATGAAAGATTCATTACTTTGGAGAAAAAGCTAGGATCCACATAAATGGTGAATTTTTACCTCTGGAGCAGTGTTTTGCATAACTATGACACTTTGTTTCCCCAAGAAGAGGAGAAAATAGTA